>NC_084748.1:16881630-16901630 GCF_033978785.1 Entelurus aequoreus
ATACATACATACATATATATGTACATACATACATATATACGTACATACATACATATATACATACATACATACATATATATGTACATACATACATACATACACATACATATATACACATATACATACATATACACATATACACATATACATACATATATATATATATATATATGTATAGTAAATCATAGAGCAACTACGCCCTCTTATGGTCTGTGCCGTATACTCCCTCCGCAAACATAACAGATTTTTTATTACTGTTCAAAAAACAGCAACGAGCTCCTGTTATTAAAAAATGATATTTGACTCGTGGTTTGCAACATGTTCTTGAAAACAAAAACTGTGGTAGTTATTTTCAAAACTGTTTGGAAAAAAACTTAAATGTTTATCTTGTGTTTTTTATGTATTGTTTCTGGAAGGTGTCTGTCTCCGGAGGAACCTTGACATAGACGATCTTTGATGTGGGAAGTGGCGAGCGGTCCCAAAAGGAGAACTTGCCGTCATCCCGCCACAAAACGTTGTTGACATTTTTCTTTCCCCGCGTGACTTTCTTTGTCCTTGAAGTCTACTTCTTATTTTTGGAGCCAGTGGTTTAAAAAACGGAAGGCAGCGCTCGAGTATTTTGCTCTCAGAAGACCCACGCTCGTTTTCCGCCGCGCCTCATCGCAGGTAAAGCCGCCACAGCTTGTGGGTTGTTGGCCACAGTTGCTAGGCAACCGGTCCTCACGCGGGGACTGAATGAAATCCCACCAAAGTTGATAAAAAAAAAAAAAAAAAAAACAAAAAAAAACTAACATGCGAGTGGGTGGGGAGCGCGCGCAGAGTGGGAAGGTCAAGTGAACGGGAACGCCACACATCCCATCGCCATAACCGTCTCCTGTGAGGGGTCGTGATGAAGGTCAAGGATATCAGTGCAGGTAACCCCTCCCTCTCCCAGCCCCCCCGTCAAGCCACAGTCCCAGTTAACAGTAATGACACGCTGACGGCTTCAGAATATGGAGTAATGGTGGTCCTCACTCGGCGCTCCCTGGCGACACCTCCGCCGTCAGGGGACAGGATCCACTAATAGGCTGAGCTAAAGTGCTTTGGTTGAGTTAAATCCACAGAGGTGGGTGGCAGTCAAAGTCAGTGAGAGCACTGGACCAGCTCGATCCTTGTAGGCGGACTCCAAATCACACGTGAGACTCCAACAGCACATTACACTTCCTGCACTGCAAAAAGTCAGTGTTCAAAACCAAAAAAAAAAAATACAAAAATGAGGGGTATTTTATTTGAACTAAGAAAAATTATCTGCCAATAGAACAAGAAAATTCGGCTTGTCAAGACTTTCCAAAACAAGTAAAATTAGCTAACTTCAATGAATGCAAAAATACCTTAAAGGCCTACTGAAACCCACTACTACCGACCACGCAGTCTGATAGTTTATATATCAATGATGAAATCTTAACATTATAACACATGCCAATACGGCCGGGTTAACTTATAAAGTGACATTTTAAATTTGCCGCTAAACTTCCGGTTCGAAACGCCTCTGAGGATGACGTATGCGCGTGACGTAGACCGGCGAACACGGGTATGCCTTCCACATTGAAGCCAATACGAAAAAGCTCTGTTTTCATTTCATAATTCCACAGTATTCTGGACATCTGTGTTCGTGAATCTGTTGCAATCATGTTCATTGCATTATGGAGAAGGAAGCTGAGCAAGCAAAGAAGAAAGTTGTCGGTGCGAAATGGACGTATTTTTCGAACGTAGTCAGCAACAACAGTACACAGCCGGCGCTTCTTTGTTTACATTCCCGAAAGATGCAGTCAAGATGGAAGAACTCGGATAACAGAGACTCTAACCAGGAGGACTTTTGACTTCGATACACAGACGCCTGTAGAGAACTGGGACAACACAGACTCTTACCAGGATTACTTTGATTTGGACGACAAAGACGCAGACGTGCTACTGTGAGTATGCAGCTTTGGCTTCTAAACATTTGATCGCTTGACCGTATGTGCGCAACTTTTTTTTGCGTATGTACGTAACTTTTTTAAAATATATAAGCTTTATGAACCTTGGGTTAGGTGAACGGTCTTTTGGGCTGAGTGATTGTGTGTGTTGATCAGGTGTTTGAATTGTATTGGCGTGTTCTATGGAGCTAGGAGCTAGCAGAGGAGCTAGGAGCTAGCATAACAAACACGCAGGTGTTTTTATGCAGGATTAATTTGTGGCATGTTAAATATAAGCCTGGTTGTGTTGTGGCTAGTAGAGTATATATATGTCTTGTGTTTATTTACTGTTGTAGTCATTCCCAGCATCTTCCCTATCTGAATAGCTTCAACTCCCCACTAGTCCTTCACTTGCACTTTACTCATCCACAAATCTTTCATCCTCGCTCAAATTAATGGGGAAATTGTCGCTTTCTCGGTCCGAATCTCTCTCACTTCATGCGGCCATCATTGTAAACAATAGGGAACTTTGCGTATATGTTCAACTGACTACGTCACGCTACTTCCGGTAGGGGCAAGCCTTTTTTTTATCAGATACCAAAAGTTGCAATCTTTATCGTCGTTGTTCTATACTAAATCCTTTCAGCAAAAATATGGCAATATCGCAAAATGATCAAGTATGACACATAGAATAGATCTGCTATCCCCGTTTAAATAAAAAAAATTCATTTCAGTAGGCCTTTAAAATAAGAATATTCTCACTAATAACAAGTGCACTTTTCGTCGAACTTTTGCTTGCATGCAGAACGGCCCCAGGCCTATGGACACTACATCAACACACCCAAGACTATGGGCTTATATACACACACACACACACACACACACACACACACACACACACACACACACACACACACACACACACACACACACACACACACACACACACACACACACACACACACACACACACACACACACACCCACCACCACACCTTGATTCCCCTTCCCCTAGCGGCAAGTCGACCTCCAGGGACCACAACTCCCCCCGCCCCTCTGTTGCGAGTTGTCGTGATTAAATGTAACATGTTTATGTGTGCATGGCATGGAGGATTATTTTCCACTCCAGACTGGCCCCCCTTAGGAGCCCAATCTAGATAGTATTTTTTTTACTCATCTTCTTCCCCAGCGTTTTACCTTTTTCCCATCTTTTACGGGGCGCCTTTGGCGACCCATCAGCGTTCCTGTTCTGTAACCCTGTACACCAGGGGTGTCCAAACGTTTTCCACTGAGGGCCGTACGCGGAAAAATGTAAGCATGCGGGGGCCATTTTGATATTTTTCATTTTCAAACCTTAACAAAATATATGGATTTTTTTTTTTTTTTAACCTTTAGGGCTCCCGGGGACTATAAAGGGTCTCAGTCATTAAATTGTTAAAAATAAGTCAAATTATTATTATTATTTTTTATTTAACGCTTACAGTAAATGTTTATATCAACTTGAGGTTGATATAAAGTTTAAAAAAAAAAGGTTTTCTGTCAAAGACAACTTTGTTTTTTATAGTAAAACTGAAATATGCAGTATTTAGTAAATAGAGCCTTAAAAGATCAATAATGCAGGACACCATTGATTTTAATTCTTTAATATTTTTGAGTAATCACAGTGAAAAGTTAAATAAAATCCTACTAAATATATTTGGGATCCAAATGGTGCCCCAATCATAAAGTGATACATTTTTATTAGTTTTTTTTTTATACATTTAACACTTAAATTATGAGACCAACTTCAGATGTATCTGTCACTTTTACGTTGAACTATTATTTTGTTTTATGCTCTTTTGTCAAATAAAACTGATGTTTTTATATGGCAACCACACAATATATGCAATATTTTTTCCACATAAAACATTTTCAAGTGATATTTTTAAAGTAATAATTCATTAAAACATAGATTTTTAATCTTTTTTTTTTTTTTTAGCAATGGCAAAAAAAAGAAAAAGAAAGACAAAAGAAAAAAAACAGCCTGCATGGCAGCTTTGTGTCAACATTGCAACTTTTTCTCGTTAGATTTCACCTCCACTTTTTTGAAATGTTTTTTTTTTATTTTTGCAATATTATCAATTTTGCAATTTTTGCAGAATGTGTGGTGGGCCGGTAAACAATTAGCTGCGGGCCGCACTTTGGACACCCCTGCTGTACATTGTGTGTTGGTCTACTCTTGAACGGGTTTTGTGCTGAAAACAGTTTCGTTGTACTTGTGCAATGACAATGAAGTCCTGTCCTTTTCTCGGTAGAAAAAAAAAAAGAGACCTTTTTGCTCAATATGTTGAAAAATATTCTTAAATTAAGTAAATGCTAGTGCCATTATCTTGACATAATGATATGCGCTCTGAACCTTGTTATCTAATCACCTGTCGCCTTTATTAGCAGCAGCCGGGACGAGACAAGTTGTTGGAGTTGGAGCCAGGGAGAGACGCGCTCGTAGAGACAAACGCACATTGCTGGAAAGCAAGCCACCCCTCGGGGGTTTATGTCAAATAAAAAGACTGTATTCAAACTGTCTACCGGGCTCACGAAGATCTGTCAGCCAGGAGAACCCACAACAAGAGGGAAACCTCCACAAGGTAATAAAATTAGCTGTAACTGAGCTCATTATTATAGCTAAGAGCTATAATAGTAACTGTTAGAATAATCATGTATATATATTATCACACAACTTTAGTATGCTTTAAGTCCGTTGCTATAGTTATTAGTGTAGTGGATTGTCCGAAGGTTAAACAGCAACAAAAGTGAGTTTAGTACAAAAGGTTTATTTACCCATAGTCAAAAAGTACAAAGTTGGATTGAGCTGCCCATGCAGACAAACAAACGTCCTCCGGAGGACACAAGAATCAAGCAATCTCCACAGCCCTTGTCACTTGGCCATTTTATCTGTTTTCTTCATGCGTCAAGGTCCTGATGTTTTCGACCTGTTTGTTCTGCAACATCCTTGAATCCCTTAGTCATACTTAGACAATCAAAACATTTTGTAGAATGGTCAGAGCGACTCCATATTCAACTTTGGCCTACATCTGGTCCTTCAATGGTTTAAAATAGAAAAGAAATGAAACGACCAGACATTCTTGACAGACACGAAATATAGTTCAAAAGGTCAGAAATTGTACTACATTAGCTATTGTGCTAAAGCTGTAATTTTTCTATCTGTGCAAGGACAAAACTTCTTGTCTGAGGGGTGGCCTCAGCCGCAGATGTTATCTTTGTTTTAGCCCGCTAGCAGCCAAGGACTTCAAGGACCTCAACGAAGATAAGACGACAGCACGCAGACGAAGCAGAGACAAGGCGAAATCACAAGGCCCCAGCACATTCCGCCACGTATTGTGCGTACTGGACCTGCGTTGCATGATATATGTGACCACTCCTTTTAGAGGCGACCTCGGTGATGCTGACTAGGGAACTCCTGAATAAAAAGAGGGACGCGGGAGCTGTACCTTAGAGCGTAGGGCGAGACTGTGACTAAGTGTGCAGCTCCATGCGTTCTCCCCATGAAACAAATTGAACTATGCCTCTGCATGGTTCCTTGCTTCTTGTCTTGTTTAATAGATGTCATCAGTGTTTGAACCTGACAGTAACTGAGCTCAACAACAACATTATTGTTATTGTGAAGGCAGCACTTTCACAATGTTTGTGAATGACATCATGTTCATGTATTACAATAAAGCAAATGACGCTTAAAGGCCTACTGAAAGCCACTACTACCGACCACGCAGTCTGATAGTTTATATATCAATGATGAAATCTTAACATTGCAACACATGCCAATACGGCCGGGTTAACTTATAAAGTGCAATTTTAAATTTCCCGCTAAACTTCCGGTTGGAAACGTCTATGTATGATGACGTATGCGCGTGACGTCACGACGGCAACGGTAGTATTCGTACCCAATGTGTCACCATACAAACTGCTCTGTTTTCATCGAACAATTCCACAGTATTCTGGACATCTGTGTACGTGAATCTTTTGCAATTTGTTTAATGAACAATGGAGATTGCAAAGAAGAAAGTTGTAGGTGAGATCGGTGTATTAGCGGCTGGCTGCAGCAACACAACAAGGAGTACTTACTTGGATAGCAGACGCCTAGCCGATGCTAGCCGCCAACCGCATCTGTGATCGGGTGAAGTCCTTCGTCGCGCCGTCGATCGCTGGAACGCAGGTGAGCACGGGTGTTGATGAGCAGATGAGGGCTGGCTGGCGTAGGTGGAGCGCTAATGTTTTTATCATAGCTCTGTGAGGTCCGGTTGCTAAGTTGCTAAGTTAGCTTCAGCGTCGTTAAGCTTTGCCAGGCTGAGAATTATTAACCGTGTAGTTACATGTCCATGGTTTAATAGTATTGTTGATCTTCTGTCTATCCTTCCAGTCAGGGATTTATTTATTTTGTTTCTATCTGCATTTGAGCCAGATGCTATCACGTTAGCTCAGTAGCTAAAGAGCTTTGCCGATGTATTGTCGTGGAGATAAAAGTCACTGTGAATGTCCATTTCGCGTTCTCGACTCTCATTTTCAAGAGGATATAGTATCCGAGGTGGTTTAAAATACAAATCCGTGATCCACAATAGAAAAAGGAGAAAGTGTGGAATCCAATGAGACCTTGTACCTAAGTTACAGTCAAAGCGAAAAAAGACACACCCTGCACTGCCTCTCTAGTTCTTCACTCTATCGTTCCTCATCCACGAATCTTTCATCCTCGCTCAAATTAATGGGGTAATTGTCGCTTTCTCGGTCCGAATCTCTCTCGCTCCATTGTAAAAAACGGGGAATTGTGAGGAATCCTTCCTCCTGTGACGTCACGCTACTTCCGTTATAGACAAGGCTTTTTTTTATCAGCGACCAAAAGTTGCGAACTTTATCGTCGTCGTTCTATACTAAATCCTTGCAGCAAAAATATGGCAATATCGCGAAATGATCAAGTATGACACATAGAATGGATCTGCTATCCCCGTTTAAATTAAAAAAAAATAATTTCAGTAGGCCTTTAATGTGTAACGGCCATTAAAGCGCCGCCCCCCCCCGCCCTCCTCCCCACTTAAGTGGTCAAAGGGTGCACAGTCATGTGACACGTACTGTAGGCCATCGCGGACGACAACCGGGAGCTCATCACAGGTGTTAAACGGCCCCGACTCGAGTGTTTGTTTTTTTCCCGCCGAGCGCCCTTCATCATTACATGCCATCGTTGACTTTGCCTTTGTCAAACCCCGCCGTTCGCTCTGCCTTTCATCTATCAGCCGCCATTAAGCTATAAAAAAAACAAAAAAACAACAACAAGGTTGGCGCTCCGTCCTCCCGTCTCCCTCCATGCTAATTTCCTCCTTTGAAGTGGAATCGGGGGAGAGGAGGACGGAAGAAGAAGACGGGGGGGACTCGTTTTTTTAAATGGCCAGCGCCTTCTAATGAGGACCCGTGTCAGCAAATAAATCACCACGCAGACTGACCCCAAACAGAATCCCAAATTTGGTCCCAAAATCAGGGCTTTTAGGCATGGAAGTTGTTGTTTGTGTCTTTGGCGAGGAATCGCACAAGGACGGCGGTCCAGGGGGGGAAGCTTTTATCCCGCATGGTGTGGGAGTGGATTAATTCCACCGACCTCAAAAGCACGTAATGAGTTGACTCGAAACTTTAGCTGGTGCGGTCGGGTGTGTTAGCACGCAGTAAAAACGCCTCAGCGATAATAAGACGCCAGCGCTACCGAACGACGTGGTGCTTACTGAAAAGAAAAAAATGGCTAAAATATTTCCACCTGGAATATGCCTTTTAAAAAAGGACCCTAACTGTTACGGTCCGGTGTATGTCTGGGCCCCCCGGGATGCAGAGGCGGCAGGCAAGTGCATGAAACAAGACCGTTGTATGAGGGAAAGGCAGGCAACACATTTAACAAAGCAAATTGATAAAAAAAAGCATCCTGATTGGCAACCAGGGACAGCCAAATGGGGGAAAATGGGAAGGGGGACGCACAATTAGAAAATGATACAAAATAGAAAGTGTTAGAATAATTGTACCTAAGTTATCCCAAAAACTTTGTGTTTCAATGAGTTCCCGGCGGAGAAGACAAAAACATGTTTTTGAACCTACCAAGAAGAAGGCTTGTAAAACTCCACAAGCAACATGAAGGTGTTCTGTTTCTTTCATGTATTGTAATCAACAGAAAGACGTTGTCTTGACCCAAGAACTACAAAAGCGAAGAGGAAGCAGGACCAGACTCCCCTCCAGGCGCTGCTTTTTGAAACGTTTTACAAAATTTTCTGTGAACTTTTTACGATCTTTGCTTTTGAACTGTTCTGTAACCAAAGGCAACGCTGTTTACGACCCACTTCCCTTAGAAACAGCTGTTGCCATGTAATCAGGGAAAGCCCAAATAAAAAGAGGTGGTAGCGTACAATCTTTCGCCAGAGCGTGCTGAGACACTGTGCAAGGGTACAGTGTCACACACACACACACACACACACACACACACACACACACACACACACACACACACACACACACACACACACACACACACACACACACACACACACACACACACACACACACACACACACACACTAGTTGTGGTGAAATTTGTCCTCTGCATTTGACCCATGCCCTTGTTCACCCCCTGGGAGGTGAGGGGAGCAGTGAGCGCTCGGGACTCATTTTTGGTGATTTAACCCCCAATTCCAACCCTTGATGCTGAGTGCCAAGCAGGGAGGTAATGGGTCCTATTTTTTTTGGTCTTTGGTTTGAACTCACAACCTACCGATCTCAGGGCGGACACTAACCACAAGGCTATGAGGTTTTTTTCCCCCTTGGTCTCAGTCTGGACCCCTTCTTAGACTGAATTTTTTTCCGCCTCACCTCTACTCTTGAATGGAATTGTGCTGAAAATCTTAATTTCCCCTCGGGGATTATTAAAGTATTTCTGGTTCTGATAACAAAACTCTTCAATCCAGCAGAGTATCTTACCAAACGCTCTCAGAGA
The DNA here is from genome assembly GCF_033978785.1 of Entelurus aequoreus. NCBI lineage: Eukaryota > Metazoa > Chordata > Actinopteri > Syngnathiformes > Syngnathidae > Entelurus > Entelurus aequoreus. The sequence goes on from NC_084748.1 coordinate 16,890,577, forward strand.
TGCAACAATAATTCCAATACATGAATCGAACTATACGACCAATATTACCGACAGCATCCTCCTGGTTCTAACCAAAGCGAAAGAGAAAAGACTGTTGCTAGGCAACTTGTGGATCGCCTTGAAACTAACAATTTTCTACACCCTACGCAGTTCGCTTCCAGGACACATCACTCTACCGATACAGCATGAAACATTAAACAGACACTTTTTTATATCTCCGTAAATCATTCGACACAGTTTGCCAGTGATGGGCGGTAAAGAGCTACGTGTAGCGAAGCCTAACTACATTTCCTGATTGGCAGTAGCCTCACTACTTTTTGAATGAGTAACTATAATCTGCTACAAAAAGTGCACTGCAAAAACTGAAATCTATGTAAGATTAAATATCTCAAATAAGGGTGATATTTGCTTATTTTCTGTCTGATAAGATAATTCTTCTCACTAAGCAGATTTTATGTTAGAGTGTTTTACTTGTTTTAAGTGTTTTGGTCCTAAATTATCTCAGTAAGATACACTGTAAAAAAAAATCTTATTTTTATGGTTAATTTACTCTAAATTTCTACTGTAATTTTTCTTTTTTTTTAAAAATAGTTTATAAAACTGTAGAATTGAAGACATTATCTGTAAATAAACAATCCGCCTGTTATTTTAAGTAATATGCCAGTAATGACAAACTATGTATATTTCTTTTTTTTTTTTACAGAAAAATACCAAATTAATTATACATAGCATTTTCTGTTTTCTTAAATTACTTTCAAATTCATGTAAAATTACAGTAATTATCTTTCATTAAATATGTAGCTTGTTATATAAAAGTCTATGTCCATACTAACAATCTAACTAAGGTATTTTTCTGCAGAACGGTTTGCATCGTCACTTTATTAAAGGTGGTTGATCTTAACAATTCAGAAAAAAATCTGTAAAATAATGATATTTTTCTGTGGAACTGCCAGCATTGTCACTTCATTAAAGGTGTTTGATCGTAATAATTTGGAAAAACTCTGTAGAATAAAGGTATTTTTCTGCAGAACTGTTTGCATCGTCACTTTATTAAAGGTGGTCGATCTTAATAATTTAGTAAAAATCTGTAAAATTACGATATTTTTCCGCAAAACGTTTCATGAAAATTTCTGTAAATATAATGTTTTATGATCATTATTTGGTTTACAATGTTTTACTTTAATTTTATGGTTTTCGTTTGGCAGCCATAGCTGCCAGTAGTTTACAGAATTTTTTTTTTACAGTGTATTACAGCTTGTTGCTGAGATTTTATGACTTATATTGAGTAAAACATGCTTGAAACTAGAATATCAAGTGTTGCAAAGCTGTGTCATCAACACTCACAAGTATAAAACTACTTTTTTTCAAGTAATAATTTCTTACTTCAAGCGTGAAAAAAAAAAAATCATGATTTTGACACAATTGTGTCTCGTAATTAAAACAGATGACAGCCAAATGGACTTTGCTGTTTTATTTTCAATGAAACAATAGAAAATACGTACTCATATAGCAGTACAGTTGGCACAGTACAGTAAACTGACAGTTAATATTTAAACGTTTAACATGTGACATTTCAAACAATTTTGAACAGAAATAGTTCATGCACATTCAGATAAATTCTTCAAAATTACAATAAAAAACAATTTGGCCGGGGGCCGGGCTGTAAATATGCGCACTAATTGACGGAAAGAGCACGCACTTGGCGCGATGATGTCATGTTATCAATGGAAAAATGCATCTTTAGACCATATGATTTGCCTGAGCAGCTGGGAAACACCGAGAGTAACAAGCGGTTGCCTTGTTGCCTTTCCTTTAAGAAAAATAAATTAGTTTTTAGTATAAGTTTGCTGGTTTCAAGAAATGTAATGCCGAGCGCATATCATTATGTCAAGAAAATGGCACTAGCATTTACTTAATTTAAGAATATTTTTCAACATATTGAGCAAAAAGGTCTCATATTTTTTTTCTACCAAGAAAAGTGCACTTGTTATTAGTGAGAATATACTTATTTTAAGGTATTTTTGGGTTCATTGAGGTTAGCTATTTAGGGACCCAGTCCATTTGGGACAGAGGACCCTATTGTATTTCTAGCGTTTTATTATTATACCGCCGCATCTTTGAGCTGTAATTTGACCCCCTTAACATGCTTCAAAACTCACCAAATTGGACACACACATCAGGACTGGCAAAAATTGCGATCTAATCAAAAAACCAAACCCCAAAACTCAATATTGCGCTCTAGCGCCCCCTAGGAAGAAAACACAGACAAATCTTCCACTGACAACCCCCAGCAAAAATCAACAGGAAGTTTGCAATTCCCCCTTCAAAACAAAAGTTGTGTAAAAACAGTCACCTTTTTTCAAACATTATCTCCTCTGAGCGCGTTTGTCGTGTCGGCTTCAAATTAGCACAGGAGAGAGATTGAACCCTTCTGATTAAAAGTTGATGAAAGAGTTTTAATTACTGCTTCGGTTTGGATTTTATGAGCCCTCAGAGTCGGTCCCGTCCATCGCTGCTTGCAGCTTTAATTTGACTTGTTTTGGAAAGTCTTGACAAGCCGAATTTTCTTGTTCTATTGGCAGATAATTTTGCTTCGTTCAAATAAAATACCCCTAATTTTTGTATTTTTTTTCTTCTTGTTTTTGAACACTGACTTTTTGAAGTGTGACACCACCACGTTGCAACGTTGACTACTTCCCTGCACTATTTTGATCACTTCCACATGGAGAGTCACCGTGCTAAATAGTCTTTCCACGAGACCGGCTTCGAGCCAACAGTCCCCAGTTGGGAGCCGAGGAGCTGAACACGCTCTATGTCCGCGTTTATGTTTATAAATAAATATATCCCAAAACATCCACTCTCGCCGGTGTAGTGTCATAGTGCACGACACTTTGTTCCTCCTGACGATATCCGCCTGTCACTGACACGGACTTTCCATTAGCCGGCAGCTAACGGCGTGTTAGCGACCACTTACAAACATGTCACAGCAGACTCTTGCTTTTACTGCTAAAGTTTCCGCTCTACCGCGTCTCGCAGCCTTGCGCTGATGTTCGGAGAGCTCGATACTCTTTACGCTCGTGGCGAATAATGTAGGCAGAAATGATCTGTTCCAGGGTCGAACTGTGGCCACCACACATACATACATATGTATATATGTGTAGAATTACACGTATACATACATATGTATATATGTGTAGAATTACACGTATACATACATATGTATATATGTGTAGAATTACACGTATACATATATATGTATATATGTGTAGAATTACACGTATACATATATATGTATATATGTGTAGAATTACACGTATACATATATATATGTATATATGTGTAGAATTACACGTATACATATATATGTATATATGTGTAGAATTACACGTATACATATATATATGTATATATGTGTATAATTACACGTATACATATATATGTATATATGTGTATAATTACACGTATATATAAATATACATATATACATACATGTATGTATATACATACATATACACATACACCTATATATACACACATATACATACATATATACAAGGACTTATGTCCTAACTTGTTCACCGGTCCTCATATGGAAGGTACTTTTCTTTGTTGTTAAAAAGTACCTTCCAAATCATGGTCCCAATACGGAAAACCATTGCATCTAATAGAGAATGTCTTTTTTTTAAAATGAGGGTGGTCCCAAAAAGGAGGGATCTTTCAAATTGACTGTCAGTTTTAAAAGTGCTTCCCCTCTGGTCAACATATGAAATAACAAGTGTGTGTACGAATTTGAAGTGCTCCCCCTCTGGCCAACATATGTAACAACAAGTGTGTGTAAGAGATTGAAATGGGGCCCCTTTGGACAAAATTAATTTAAAAAATAAAATAAATATGTACGTAGAAGCATACTGTAATAACGAAGTAAATACAAAAAAAAAAAAATTCCCCCCAAAAAATAAATTAACTAAAAGCAGTCTTTGTGTCGACTTTTTTCTTATAACATTGGGAACATTTTCTCATATTCTTTCTGTTTCTGAAATTGTTTCTTTTTTTATGTAAAATCATTCATTTTTATTGCAAAATGGTGACATATGTCATATAAAATTCTGACTTTTATCACAATATTGCCAAATTGTTTGTTGTTCTTGTAAAATAATGACTTTTTTAAATAAAATGATGACTTTTGTCGTAATTTTGCCAAGTAAAATTCAGATTATTATTATAATATTGCCAAAATGTTAAAGTTTCCTTATAAAATTGTGACTTTTGTCGAGTAAAATGACGACTCTTTTCATGAAATTGCCAACATTTTAAGCTTTTCTTGTAAAATTGCGACAGTTATTGAGTAAAATTTCAACTTTTATCATAACATTGCACAAATGTTCAGTCTTTCTTGTAACTTGCGTTGAGTAAAATTACGACTTTTGTTATAATACTGCCAAAATTATAAGTTTTTCTTGTGAAATTGTGACCTTTTTCTTGTGAAATTCCAACTCATTTTTTACAACAAGCTTTTTTTTATATATATATATATATATATATATATATATATATATATATATATATATATATATATACATATATATATACATACATATACATATACATATATATACATATACATATATATATATATATATATATATATATATATACATATATATATATATATATATACATATATATACATATACATATATATATATATATACATATACATATACATATATATATATATATACATATACATATACATATATATATACATATACATATACATATACATATATATATACATATACATATACATATACATATATATATATATATATATATATATATATATATATATATATATATATATATATATATATATAAATATATATATATATATATATATATATATATATATATATATATATATATATATATATATATATAATTAATGTTGAAGAAAGGGCGGTCCTAAAGAGGTCTGCATTTTCCGGAGGTCTCGAGAAGGTAATAAATACAAGATTGTGAGTGTGTGTGTGTGTGGGTGGGTGTGTGTGTGTGCAATGTGTGTGTGTGTTCTTGTATTTCTACCTTCTTGAGACATCAACAAGGAAAAGTGCCGTCCATGTGAGGAGGTGTGAACAAGTTAGGACATAAATCATGGTCCCAATACTGAAAACCATTGCATCTAATAGAGAATGTCTCATTTGCGCCCCCTAGTGGGGAAATCTATCAAAATTAGGGTGGTCCCAAAAAGTAGGGATTTTTTCAAATTGACTGTGTGTCGGTTTTAAAAGTGCTCCCCCTCTGGTCAACATATGAAATAACAAGTGTGTGTCAGAAATTGAAGTTTGCCCCCTCTGGCCAAAATTAATTAAAATAAAATAAACATGTATATAGAGACATACTGTAATAACTCGAAGTAAATAATAAAGATTAAACCCCAATTCCAAACAAAAAATTCCCCCAAAAATAAACTAACTAAAAGCGGTCTTTTTCTAACAATGTGTCTACTTTTTTCTTCTAAAATTGGGGACAATTTCTCATATTCTTTCTGTTTCTGTAATATTGAAATATTTTCTCCTAAAATTATTACTTTATGTAAAATTACTACATTTTTATGTAAAATTATTACATTTTTATGTAAAATTACATTTTTATGTAAAATTATTACATTTTTATGTTAAATTAAATTTTTATGTAAAATTATTACATTATGTAAAATTATTACATTTTTATGTACAATTATTACTTTTTAATGCAAAATGGTGACATTTGTGATATAAAATTCTGAATTTTATCACAATATTGCCAATTTTTTTGTATTTTGTTTGTCATCATTTCACTCAAAAAATGATGACTTTTGTCATAAATTTGCCGAGTAAAATCCCGATTATTATTATAATATTGCCAAAATTTAAAAACAAAATTGTGACTTTTGTTGAGTAAAATTACGACTTTTCATAAAATTGCCAAAACTTTAAGCTTTGCTTGTAAAAAAATTGCGACTGTTATCGAGTAAAATTCAAACTTTTATCATAACATTGCACAAATGTTCAGTTTTTCCTGTAAAATTTTGACTTGCGTTGAGTAAAATGCCGACTTTTATTCTAATGCTGCCAAAATTTTAAGTTTTTCTTGTGAAATTGTGACCTTCTTCTTCTTCTTCTAACTCATTTTTCACAACAAGCTTTTTTATATTGGCATAGTATGTATATACATTAATAATGTTGTAAATACAAATCTTTATATATCTAGAAAGGGTGGTCCTACAGAGGTGGGCATTTTTCGGAGGTCTCCAAAAGGTAAGAAATACAAAAATGTGTGTGTGTGCGTGTGTGTGTGTCAGTATATACATTCATTTTACAACCCTACTCTACATAAATCGGAAAAAAACACTGAAAACCCATAAATCAAATATATACAAGCCAAATATACAGAAAAGTTGACAATGAGCTATTCAGATAATTGACCACCTCAGATGAATTTTTTATTATATTGAATATTTTATTGAACATAATGTAATTATTTATAGCTATTAAATTTGTAAATACATCAGGAAATATTTTTTAAATAATTCTAAATGTCATGAAACAAATACATGTATAGTTGGCTAAATATAAATGTCATTAAAGGCCATAACATATTTTGAGAAATACATTGATTACTTCAATAGTAATTATTATTTCATGGCCAAAGGACAATTGAATATACATCCATCCATTTTCTACCGCTTGTCCCTTATGGGGTCGCGGGGGGGTGCTGGAGCCTATCTCACTGCACATTGAATAGCTTTAGTGATATTTCGCTTTAAGTGAATGAGTTTTTTTGTTTCCCCCCCCCCTCCCCCATTTTATTTTGTCACAATTTCGTCAAGGACAAAGGCTGAGTTTTTTTTAGGGGTGAAGCGACAAAAAAGAAAAAGAAAAAGAAAAAGGCGGACAAAAGGATGAAACCTTTTTCATAAACGGGGATTATTGTAATGCAGTTTGGCAGCGCCGTCTCCTGAGATGAAAGCTGCGAGGAGAAGAGCGGACGTGCCGAAGCTTCCATGCCTTTAACTGCCACAGAAAAAAAAAAGCTTTTAGCCGGAGAAAAAAATAAAATCTTACCGTATAGAAAAGACACTATATAGTCGCTCTGTATTATGTATGAATAGCTGTAGTAAACAACATGTTTTGTACTCCCTGACATTGAGGCTCTGTGACTTTAAGTTAACTTAGCGCTCATTAAATCCACCGTGGTCCACTTGGCCCTCGGAGGGCTGGCTTTGTTATGGCCATTATAAAGAGCTTTGGCTTGAAACTGCGCCCCTAGAGGACAGGGACTGTAAAGCACGCCGACATCACACCAAGATAGCATGGATAATGCATGAGAAGCAGCAGCGCGCTCACAGAACATTGGAACTAAATAGGGAATTGGTCATCTTTAGCGACCGGTCCATTCGCATAATGTAAAAAGATGATTGTCCATTAACGTAGATAATTCCTAGTCTGTGTACAACGTAATCGTCGGTCTTATTGCGTATCCACCGACATACGTGAAGCAAACATTCATGTGTGGACATCATTCAAACCCCGTCAGTCCATTCACATACACACAAATGCAACCCTCTACAGCTGATTGTCCATTCACATAGATAATTTCTATTCCGCGTACAACATAATCGTTGGTCGTATTGCGCATCCAAGGACGTACATGAGTCCGCCCATTGACATGTGAACGTCATTCAAACCACGTCAGTCCATTCACATACACACAAAATGCCACCCTCTACAGCTGATTGTCCATTCACATAGATTATTTCTATTCCGCGTACAACATAATCGTTGGTCGTATTGCGCATCCAAGGACGTACATGAGTCCGCCCATTGACATGTGAACGTCATTCAAACCCCGTCAGTCCATTCACATACACACAAATGCAACCCTCTACAGCTGATTGTCCATTCACATAGATAATTTCTATTCCGTGTACAACATAATCGTCCGTCGTATTGCGTATCCACCGACATACGTGAAGCAAACATTCATGTGTGAACATCATTCAAACCCTGCCAGTCCATTCACATACACACAAATGCAACCCTCTACAGCTGATTGTCCATTCGCATAAAGATCATTTCTATTTTGTGTACAACATAACCGTCCGTCGTATTGCGCATTAGAGGACGTCCATTCACATGTGAACATCATTCAAACCCTGTCAGTCCTTTCACATACACACAAAATGCAACCCACTGCATAATGCAAAAAGCTGATTGTCCATTCACAAAGATAATTTCTATTTTGTGTACAACATAATCGTCAGTCGTATTGCGCATCCAAGGACATATGTGAGGTTGTCCATTCACATGTGAACATCATTCAAACCCTGTCAGTCCTTTCAAATACACACAAAATGCAACCCACTGCATAATACAAATCGCGGATTGTCCATTCGCATAGATCATTTCTATTCTGTGTACAACATAATCGTCCGTCGTATTGCGTATTCACCGACATACGTGAAGCAAACATTCATGTGTGAACATCATTCAAACCCCGTCAGTCCATTCACATACACACAAAATGCAGCCCTCTACAGCTGATTGTCCATTCACATAGATCATTTCTATTTTGTGTACAAGTGAAGTGAATTGTGAAGTGAATCATATTTATATAGCGCTTTTCTCTAGTGACTCAAAACGCTTTACATAGTGAAACCCAATATCTAAGTTACATTTATAAACCAGTGTGGGTGGCACTGGGAGCAGGTGGGTAAAGTGTCTTGCCCAAGGACACAACGGCAGTGACTAGGATGGCAGAAGCGGGGATCGAACCTGGAACTCTCAAGTTGCTGGCACGGCCATTCTACCAACCGAGCTATACCGTCCCAACAACATATACAACATTATCGCTAGTCTTATTGCGTATCCACCTACATACGTGAAGCAAAAATTCATGTGTGAACATCATTCAAACCCAGTCAGTCCATTCACATACACACAAAATGCCACCCTCTACAGCTGATTGTCCATTCGCATAGATTTCTATTTTGTGTACAACATAATCATCCGTCATATTGCGTATCCACCAACATACGTGAAGCAAACATTTATGTGTGAACATCATTCAAACCCCGTCAGTCCATTCACATACACACAGAATGCAACCCTCTACATGATGCAAAAAGCTGATTGTCCATTCACATAGATCATTTCTATTCTGGGTACAACATAATCGTCGGTCGTATTGCGTAGCCACCGACATACGTGAAGCAAACATTCATGTGTGAACATCATTCAAACCCAGTCAGTCCATTCACATACACACAAAATGCAACCATTGTCCATTCGCAAAGATCATTTCTATTCAATGTACAACATAATCGTCGGTCGTACAGCGCATCCGAGGACGTACATGAGTTTTTCCATTCACATGTGAACATTATTCAAACCCAGTCAGTCCATTCACATACACACAAAATGCCACCCTCTACAGCTGATTGTCCATTCGCATAGATTTCTATTTTGTGTACAACATAATCATCCGTCATATTGCGTATATTGCGTATCCACCAACATACGTGAAGCAAACATTTATGTGTGAACATCATTCAAACCCCGTCAGTCCATTCACATACACACAGAATGCAACCCTCTACAGCTGATTGTCCATTCGCATAGATTTCTATTTTGTGTACAACATAATCATCCGTCATATTGCGTATCCACCAACATACGTGAAGCAAACATTTATGTGTGAACATCATTCAAACCCCGTCAGTCCATTCACATACACACAGAATGCAACCCTCTACAGCTGATTGTCCATTCGCATAGATTTCTATTTTGTGTACAACATAATCATCCGTCATATTGCGTATCCACCGACATACGTGAAGCAAACATTTATGTTCATCAGCTCATCTTAAAACTCATTTGTATACTCTAGCCTTTAAATAGACTCCCTTTTTAGACCAGTTGATCTGCCGTTTCTTTTCTTTTCTTTTCTACTCTGCTCCGGGGTGGACCGCTAGCCTGTCCATCAGATGGGGACATCTCTACGCTGCTGACCCGTCTCCGCTCGGGATGGTTCCCGCTGGCCCCAACCATGGACTGGACTTTCGCTGATGTGTTGGACTTTCACAATATTATATCAGACCCACTCGACACCGAGGATGTCGTTGTGGCTTGTACAGCCCTTTGAGACACTAGTGATTTAGGGCTATATAAATAAACATTGATTGATTGATTGATTGATGTGTGAACATCATTCAAACCCCGTCAGTCCATTCACATACACACAGAATGCAACCCTCTACATGATGCAAAAAGCTGATTGTAAATTCACATAGATCATTTCTATTCTGGGTACAACACAATCGTCGGTCGTATTGCGTAGCCACCGACATACGTGAAGCAAACATTCATGTGTGAACATTTTCAAACCCAGTCAGTCCATTCACATAGACACAAAATGCAACCCTCTACAGCTGATTCTCCATTCATATAGATCATTTCTATTTTATGTACAACATAATCGTAGGTCGTATTGCGCATCCGTAAGACGTACATGAGTTCGTCCATTCACATGTGAACATCATTGAAACCACGTCAGTCCATTCACATACACACAGAATGCAACCCTCTGCATAATGCAAAAAGCAGGTTGTCCACTCGCATGGATCGTTTCTATTCTGTGTACCCGGACATCTTCTATGTAATAGAAATGTGTATGGTGTGTGGTCATTAAATATGCATTTTGATATATGTTCTTCACAGAAAATGAGCCAAAGTCCGTGAGTCTCAGTTTTAAAAATTAATTGTATCATTTTTCTTTTAATAAAAAATGAAAACCGGTCCCACAGATTATGCCGTACGAAGAACAGAAATTATCTATGTGAATGGACAATCCGCTTTTTGCCTTATGCAAAGGGTTGTATTTTGCGTGTATGTGAATGGACCGACGGGGTTTGAACGATGTTCACATGTGAACGGGCGGACTCATGCACGTCCTTGGATGTGCAATACGACCGACGATTATGTTGTACCCAGAATAGAAATGATCTATGTGAA
>NC_084748.1:16909130-16946630 GCF_033978785.1 Entelurus aequoreus
GGGGATCTACAGAGTTCTCTATTTGTGCTTTTTAATATTGCATTAACTAGAATGACTTACAAATTACTGTACACCAGGGAGTACTGTAATTACCAAACGTTACATTATTAATTTCCATAACAATTTAGCCCCTTCCACAATATTAACCCGACGTTAAAACACAACTAGCTATTTATTGATTAGCAATTGCCGAATCATGTAACATTAACTTAATGCTAAAAAGCCAGGTTACTATCACATTCTGTAACAGACAAATAATTTCATGTAGGCTAACGTTACCTACCTGCTACCTCTGTCTTTTTTCTCGTTTCTCCTCCTCTTCTTTTCTCTTTTTTCTTCCCTGGGCACCTGACAGTTTTGGCCATTTTGACATCTTGTGTTGATTTTTTTACGTGGTGACGTCCAAAAAGAGTCATGATACGGGAAGGGAGGGGGCGCACCGTGCGGGGGGGCGGGCGTAATGTTGTAACAAATAATATTTATATTGTTGGAGTTGGATAGCAGACGCGCTACCGTGAGTACGCGGCTTTGGCTTCCAAACATTTGATCGCTTGCCCGTCCGTGCGCGCCGCTATGTGCATGTCACGTACATAACTTTGGGGAAACATATGTGCTGTATGAACTTTACGAAGGTGAACGGTACTTTGGGCTGTGGGATTGAGTGTGTTGTGCGGGTGTTTGATTTATTTATTTATATTAAATATAAGCCTGGTTGTGTTGTGGCTAATAGAGTATATATATGTCTTGTGTTTATTTACTGTTTTAGTCATTCCCAGCTGAATATCAGGTCCCACCCGCCTCTCACAGCATCTTCCCTATCTGAATCGCTTCCACTGCCCTCTAATCCTTCACTCTCACTTTCCTCATCCACAAATTTTTCATCCTCGCTCAAATTAATGGGGTAATCGTCGCTTTCTCGGTCCGAATCGCTCGCGCTGCATGTGGCCATGATTGTAAACAATGTGCAGATGTGAGGAGCTCCACAACCTGTGACGTCACGCTACTTCCGGTACAGCCAAGGCTTTTTTATCAGCGACCAAAAGTTGCGAACTTTATCGTCGATGTTCTCTACTAAATCCTTTCAGCAAAAATATGGCAATATCGCGAAATGATCAAGTATGACACATAGAATGGACCTGCTATGCCCGTTTAAATAAGAAAATGTCATTTCAGTAGGCCTTTAAAGCAGGGGTCACCAACCTTTTTGAAAGCAAGAGCTACTTCTTGGGTAGTGATTAATGCGAAGGGCTACCAGTTTGATAAACACTTAAATAAATTGCCAGAAATAGCCAATTGGCTCAATTTACCTTTAACTCTATGTTATTATTAATAATTAATGATATTTACACTTAATTGAACGGTTTAAAAGAGGAGAAAACATGAAAAAAATGACAATTAAATTTTGAAACATATTTTATCTTCAATTTCGACTCTTTAAAATTCAAAATTCAACCGAAAAAAAGAAGAGAAAAACTTAAAAAAAGATTTTATGGAACATCATTAGTAATTTTTCCTGATTAAGATTAATTTTAGAATTTTGATGACATGTTTTAAATAGGTTAAAATCCAATCTACACTTTGTTAGAATATATAACAAATTGGACCAAGCTATATTTCTAACAAAGACAAATCATTATTTCTTCTAGATTTTCCAGAACAAAAATTTTAAAAGAAATTCAAAAGACCTTGAAATAAGATTTAAATTTGATTCTACAGATTTTCTAGATTTGCCAGAATATTTTTTTTTAATTTTAATCATAATAAGTTTGAAAAAATATTTCACAAATATTCTTCGTCGAAAAAACAGAAGCTAAAATGAAGAATTAAATAAAAATGTATTTATTATTCTTTACAATAAAAAATGAAAAAAATACTTGAACATTGATTTAAATTGTCAGGATAGAAGAGGAAGGAATTTAACAGGTAAAAAGGTATATGTGTTTAAAAATCCTAAAATCATTTTTAAGGTTGTATTTTTTCTCTAAAATTGCCTTTCTGAAAGTTATAAGAAGCAAAGTAAAAAAAAAATTATGAATTTATTTAAACAAGTGAAGACCAAGTCTTTAAAATATTTTCTTGGATTTTCAAATTCTATTTGAGTTTTGTCTCTCTTAGAATTAAAAATGTCGGGCAAAGCGAGACCAGCTTGCTAGTAAATAAATACAATTTAAAAAATAGAGGCAGATCACTGGTAAGTGCTGCTATTTGAACTATTTTTAGAACAGGCCGGCGGGCTACTCATCTGGTCCTTACGGGCTACCTGGTGCCCGCGGGCACCGCGTTGGTGACCCCTGCTTTAAAGTATGATTCACATTCAGAATGTTCCATCCTTCTATATATGGTAGTTGGAGTTGCAGACAACTTCATTACTGCTAAATAGCAGTTTTCAGTAATGTCCCAGAAGATGCAGGATTTGCTTGAACATTTATGTGGTGAAACTTCCTATAAGAGGACAGCTGTAGTGCGGTATTCTGAGGATCATGTCATATTTCATTTGAACTTTAAATGGTCCTCAGTAGTCACGTACAAATTTGTGTGAATTATGCAAAATTATTTAAATTTGGTCCCCCATGAACCATATTAACTCTTTTCCCCCAGGGTCCCCAGTAAGAATGATCAGCACATTACTTCATCAATCCAGAGATTTAAAGACGTGTATGAGCTAACTGGGCAGTGGCAAGTGATGATCAAAAACTTGGTCCCCATTCCAAATGATAACCAGTGTGTTTGTGTGTGTGTGTGTTTGTGTGTGTGTGTGTGTGCACGTGGACACATCTATTAGACTGACAGCCTATGTGCGTTGCTCTGCTGTGAAATATCCTGAAATGGCTTGCCTTCCGGGCTCAGCAGAAGCATGAAGCAAAACGTGACCGTGTAGTCGGTGACGCTGCACCACTGAATGGTGGTTAACGTTGTGGGGCGGGGACTGAAACAATTTGAATGGAAGAAAACGAGTCAGAGACGACGTCCTGGGCACAAAAGGAGGAAGGTGGGGGGGGGCGGAGGCGAAGAAAAGTGCACGAGCCAAGTGTGTCACGTGCGCCGCTTTTAAATTTTGTCGATTCCTCGCCGGCTAAAAATAGCAGCGCCACAAATAGACGCTGGCTGGAGCCAAGGAACTGAATCGACGGATGAGATCTGACCGCCGCTTCTCTCTCCGTGTGGGAAACATGACGCAATAATCTGCTTAAGTCCAAAATGATGAGGATGTTTTTGGCGTCTGAGGCATGCGCATGTGAGCATGTGCACTTATGTCCAACACACGTTGACTTAGGGTCTATTACAGCGGTTCTTGAACTGTTCGACCTCGGGGCCCGACTTTTCCCCTACAGCAGGGGTCACCAACGCGGTGCCCGCGGGCACCAGGTAGCCCGTAAGGGCCAGATGAGTAGCCCGCCGGCTTGTTCTAAAAATAGCTCAAATAGCAGCACTTACCTGTGAGCTGCCTCTATTTTTTAAATTGTATTTATTTACTAGCAAGCTGGTCTCGCTTTGCCCGACATTTTTAATTCTAAGAGAGACAAAACTCAAATAGAATTTTAAGATCCAAGAAAATATTTTAAAGACATGGTCTTCACTTGTTTAAATAAATTCTTTTTTTTTTTTATTTTGCTTCTTATAACTTTCAGAAAGACAATTTTGGAGAAAAAATACAACCTTAAAAATGATTTTAGGATTTTTAAACACATATACCTTTTTACCTTTTAAATTCCTTCCTCTTCTTTCCTGACAATTTAAATCAATGTTCAAGTAAATTTATTTTTTTTATTTTAAAGAATAATAAATACATTTTAATTTAATTCTTCATTTTAGCTTCTGTTTTTTCGACGAATAATATTTGTGAAATATTTCTTCAAACTTATTATGATTAAAATTTTTAAAAAAAATTCTGGCAAATCTAGAAAATCTGTAGAATCAAATTTAAATCTTATTTCAAAGTTTTTTGAATTTCTTTTAAAATTTTTGTTCTGGAAAATCTAGAAGAAATAATGATTTGTCTTTGTTAGAAATATAGCTTGGTCCAATTTGTTATATATTCTAACAAAGTGTAGATTGGATTTTAACCAATTTGAAACATGTCATCAAAATTCTAAAATTAATCTTAATCAGGAAAAATTACTAATGATGTTCTATAAATTATTTTTTTAAGTTTTTCTCTTTTTTTTTACGGTTGAATTTTGAATTTTAAAGAGTCGAAATTGAAGATAAACTATTTTTCAAAATTTAATTGTCTTTTTTTTTCGTGTTTTCTCCTCTTTTAAACCGTTCAATTAAGTGTAAATATAATTAATTATTAATAATAACAGAGTTAAAGGTAAATTGAGCAAATTGGCTATTTCTGGCAATTTATTTAAGTGTGTATCAAACTGGTAGCCCTTCGCATTAATCAGTACCCAAGAAGTAGCTCTTGGTTTCAAAAAGGTTGGTGACCCCTGCCCTACAGGGTCCCACTCAAATATTAACACTAAAACAGTCATTTTAGTCATACTCAATAATTATATCTAACATCCTTGTTAAATGTTGTGAAACCCTGTGGTATTATTTATTAAACACAGACAGCTTAGACACAGGTCGGCTGATTAGAAGCATTTTAAAGTACTACAATTTGCAATCCCGGTAGGAGCGGAACTGAAATGCTTGAATGTCCAGGGTGAGTGGAGTGTGTGGATGTTGGAACGGTTTGAATCGGTTGAGAAATGTGAGCTATGGAGATCATGGTATATTACCCATATATTTAAATTCCTGGTAATTTCTGGTAATCAGGGAATTTTCAGAACCGGAAAACATGCCGGCTTGAATGTCGAGGTTGAGTGGAGTGTGTGGATGGTGGAACGGTTTAAATCGGATGAGAAATGTGAGCTATGGAGAGGTTTGTATATTGCCCATTTGTTTTCAATGGGGGGAAATTCCTGGTAATTCCAGGTAATCAGGGAAATTTCGAGAAACATGTTGGCTTGAATCTTCAGGGTGAGTGGAGTGTGTGGATGTTGGAACAGTTCGAATCGGTTGAGAAATGTAGCATATGGAAAGGTTTGTATATTGCCCATTTATTTTCAATGGGGTAAATTCCTGGTAATTCCGGGTGATCAGGGAATTTTCGGGAAACATGTTGAAAAATATGATCTATGGAGAGGTTTGTCTATTGCCCATTTATTTTCAATGGGGGGGTGGAGGGGATTCCTGGCAATTCAGGGTAATCAAGGAATTTTCAAAACCGGGAAACATGCTGGCTTGAATGTCCAGGTTGAGTGGAGTGTGTGGTTGTTGGAACGGTTCGAATCGGTTGAGAAATGTGGGATGTGGAGAGGTTTGTAAATTGCCCGTTTATTTTTCAATGGGGGAGAAATTCCTGGTAATTCCTGGTAATCAGAGAATTTTCAAAACCGGGAAACATGCTGGCTGGAATGTCTGGGGTGAGTGGAGTGTGTGGATGTTGGAACGGTTCGAATCGGTTGAGAAATGTACGATATGGAGATGTTCGGAAATTGCCCATTTATTTTCAATGGGGGGGTATTCCAGGTAATTACGGGTAATCAGGGAATTTTTGGAACCGGAAAACATGCCAGCTTGAATTTTGAGGTTGAGTGGAGTGTGTGGATGGTGGAACGGTTTAAATCGGATGAGAAATGTGAGCTATGGAGAGGTTTGTATATTGCCCCTATGTTTTCAATGGGGGAAAATTCCTGGTAATTCCAGGTAATCAGGATAATTTCGGGAAACATGTTGGCTTGAATGTCCAGGGTGAGTGGAGTGTGTGGATGTTGGAACGGTTTGAATCGGTTGAAAAATATGATCTATGGAGAGGTTTGTCTATCGCCCATTTATTTTCAATGGGGGGAGGGGGATTCCTGGCAATTCAGGGTAATCAAGGAATTTTCAAAACCGGGAAACATACTGGCTTGAATGTCCAGTTGAGTGGAGTGTGTGGTTGTTGGAACGGTTCGAATCGGTTGAGAATTGTGGGATGTTTGTAAATTGCCCGTTTATTTTTCAATGGGGGAGAAATTCCTGGTAATTCCTGGTAATCAGAGAATTTTCAAAACCGGGAAACATGCTGGCTGGAATGTCTGGGGTGAGTGGAGTGTGTGGATGTTGGAACGGTTCGAATCGGTTGAGAAATGTACGATATGGAGATGTTCGGAAATTGCCCATTTATTTTCAATGGGGGGGTATTCCTGGTAATTACGGGTAATCAGGGAATTTTTGGAACCGGAAAACATGCCAGCTTGAATTTTGAGGTTGAGTGGAGTGTGTGGATGGTGGAACGGTTTAAATCGGATGAGAAATGTGAGCTATGGAGAGGATTGTATATTGCCCCTATGTTTTCAATGGGGGAAAATTCCTGGTAATTCCAGGTAATCAGGTAAATTTCGGGAAACATGTTGGCTTGAATGTCCAGGGTGAGTGGAGTGTGTGGATGTTGGAACGGTTTGAATCGGTTGAAAAATATGATCTATGGAGAGGTTTGTCTATTGCCCATTTATTTTCAATGGGGGGTGGGGGATTCCTGGCAATTCAGGGTAATCAAGGAATTTTCAAAACCGGAAACATACTGGCTTGAATGTCCAGGTTGAGTGGAGTGTGTGGTTGTTGGAACGGTTCGAATCGGTTGAGAATTGTGGGATGTGGAGAGGTTTGTAAATTGCCCGTTTATTTTTCAATGGGGGAGAAATTCCTGGTAATTCCTGGTAATCAGAGAATTTTCAAAACCGGGAAACATGCTGGCTGGAATGTCTGGGGTGAGTGAAGTGTGTGGATGTTGGTACGGTTCGAATCGGTTGAGAAATGTACGATATGGAGATGTTTGGAAATTGCCCATTTATTTTCAATGGGGGGGGGGGGGATTCCTGGTAATTACGGGTAATCAGGGAATTTTTGGAACCGGAAAACATGCCAGCTTGAATGTCGAGGTTGAGTGGAGTGTGTGGATGGTGGAACGGTTTAAATCGGATGAAAAATGTGAGCTATGGAAAGGTTTGTATATTGCCCCTATGTTTTCAATGGGGGAAATTCCTGGTAATTCAGGGTAATCAGGGAATTTGAGAAACATGCTTGCTTGAATTTTCAGGGTGAGTGGAGTGTGTGGATGTTGGAACGGTTCGAATCGGTTGAGAAATGTGGAATATGGAGAGGTTTGTATATTGCCCATTTTTTTCAATGGGGAAAATTCCTGGTAATTCTGGGTAATCAGGGAATTTTCGGGAAACAAGCTGGCTTGAATTTTCAGGGTGAGTGGAGTGTGTGGATGTTGGATCGGTTCGAATCGGTTGAGAAATGTGGAATATGGAGAGGTTTGTATATTGCCCAATTATTTTCAATGGGGGAAATTCCTGGTAATTCTGGGTAATCAGGGAATTTTCGGGAAACATGCAGGCTTGAATGTCCAGGGTGAGTGGAGTGTGTGGATGTTGGAACGGTTCGAATCGGTTGAGAAATGTAGGATATGGAGAGGTTTGGAAATTGCCCATTTATTTTCAATGGGGGTGGGGGGGATTCCTGGTAATTACGGGTAATCAGGGATTTTTCGGAACCGGAAAACATGTTGGCTTGAATGCCCAGGATGAGAGGAGTGTGTGGATGTTGGAACGGTTCAAATTGGATGAGAAACGTTAGCTATGGAGAGGTTTGTATATAGCCCAATTATTTTCAATGGGGGGGGAAATTCCTGGTAATCAGGAATTATTCGGGAAAAACGCTGGATTGAATGTTCAAAGTGAGTGGAGTGTGTGGATGTCGGAATGGTTCGAAATCGGTTGAGAAATGTGGGATATGGAGAGGTTTGTATACCGGCCATTTATTTTCAATGGCGGGAAATTCCTGGTAATTCCAGGCTAATCAGGGAATTTTCAGGAAACATGCAGGCTTGAATGTTCAGGGTGAGTGGAGTGTGGGGATGTTGGAACGGTTCGAATTGGTTGGGAAATATGAGCTATGGAGAGATTTGTTTATCACCCATTTATTTTCAATGGGGGGTACATTCCTGGTAATTCCGGGTAATCAGGGAATTTTCAAAACTGGAAAACATGCTAGCTCGAATGTCCAGGGTGAGTGGAGAGTGTGTGGATGTTGGAACGCTTCGAATCGGTTGAGAAATGTAGGATATGGAGAGGTTTGTATATTTCCCATTTATTTGTTCCTCACTGTGTCAGGCTGAATTCTAGATTCAAGAGCCTTGGCTATGTGAACCGCTACACTACTAATGAAAGACAGACTACACACTGTAGACTTTGGACTAACTATTGCGTATCAATGCCCCTCCTCTTTTATGTTTCGTGATGCATCAGGTTGAATTATACTTTGTAGAACCATGAGCATCCACTATGTGAACCACTACCCTACTCAAAAAAAGCAAATACACACTGTAGAATCTGAACTAACTATCACATACCAATGTCTTTGCCCTTTTAGGCCATAAGTTCCTCAATGTATCACGTTGAATTCTAAATTCAAGAGCATCAGCTGTGTGAACCATTACACTACTAAAAAAAAGCTATGACTACACACTTTTAGACTCTGGACTACGCACTGCGTCCCTTTGGACCGTGTCTTCCCAGATATATCAGGTTGAATGTTGGATTTATGATCATCAGCTATGTGAACTACTATGCTACAAAAACAGGGCAGACTACACAGTGTAGACACTGGACTAACTATTGTAAACTAACACATTTCCCCTTTTGGACCCTATGTTTCTCAATGTATCAGGTTGAATTCCAGTTTCAACAGCAACAGCTGTGTGAACCACTACACTAATAATAAAAGGCAGACTACACACTTTAGACTCTGGACTAACCAATGCCCCTCCTATTTTTGTTCTTTGTGTTCCACAATGTATCAGGTTGAATTCTAGTTTCAAGAGCATCGGCTATGGAAACTACTATGCTACTAAAAAAGGGCTGACTACACACTTTCGACTCTGGACTAACCATTGTATACTAATGCCCCTACACATTTGCACCATAAGTTCCTAGATGTATCAGGTTGAATTTTAGATTCTTGAGTATCCGCCATGTGAACCACTACGCTACTCAAAAAAAAAAAAGCAGATACACACTGTAGAATCTAGACTATCAAGTACCAATGTCTTTCCCCTTTTAGGCCATAAGTTCCTCGATGTATCACGTTGAATTCTAAATTCGAGAGCATCAGCTGTGTGAACCATTACATTACTAAAAAAGGGAGGAATACACACTTTAGAGCAGGGGTCACCAACCTTTTTGAAACCAAGAGCTACTTCTTGGGTACTGATTAATGCGAAGGGCTACCAGTTTGATACACACTTAAATAAATTGCCAGAAATAGCCAATTTGCTCAATTTACCTTTAACTCTATGTTATTATTAATAATGAATGATATTGACACTTAATTGAACGGTTTAAAAGAGGAGAAAACACGAAAAAAAAGACCATTAAATTTTGAAACATAGTTTATCTTCAATTTTGACTCTTTAAAATTCAAAATTCAACTGAAAAAAAGAAGAGAAAAACTAGCTAATTCGAATCTTTTTGAAAAAATAAAAAAAATAATTTATGGAACATCATTAGTCATTTTTCCTGATTAAGATTAATTTTAGAATTTTGATGACATGCTTTAAATAGGTTAAAATCCAATCTGCACTTTGTTAGAATATATAACAAATTGGACCAAGCTATATTTCTAACAAAGACAAATCATTATTTCTTCTAGATTTTACAGAACAAAAATTTTAAAAGAAATTCAAAAGACCTTGAAATAAGATTTACATTTAATTCTACAGATTTTCTAGATTTGCCAGAATAATTTTTTTGAATTTTAATCATAATAAGTTTGAAGAAATATTTCACAAATATTCTTCGTCGAAAAAACAGAAGCTAAAATGAAGAATTGAATTAAAATGTATTTATTATTCTTTACAATAAAAAAAAAATTACTTGAACATTGATTTAAATTGTCAGGAAAGAAGAGGAAGGAATTTAAAAGGTAAAAAGGTATATGTGTTTAAAAATCCTAAAATCATTTTTAAGGTTGTATTTTTTCTCTAAAATTGTCTTTCTGAAAGTTATAAGAAGCAAAGTAAAAAAAATAATGAATTTATTTAAACAAGTGAAGACCAAGTCTTTAAAATATTTTCTTGGATTTTCATATTCTATTTGAGTTTTGTCTCTCTTAGAATTAAAAATGTCGAGCAAAGCGAGACCAGCTTGCTAGTAAATAAATACAATTTAAAAAATAGAGGCAGCTCACTGGTAAGTGCTGCTATTTGAGCTATTTTTAGAACAGGTCAGCGGGCTACTCATCTGGTCCTTACGGGCTACCTGGTGCCCGCGGGCACCGCGTTGGTGACCCCTGCTTTAGATTATGAAATAACCATTGCATTCCAAAGCCCCTGCCCTTTTGGACTGCGTGTTCCTAGATATATCAGGTTGAATTTTAGATTTATGATCCTCAGCTATGTGAACTACTATGCTACAAAAACCAGGGCAGACTACACAGTGTAGACTCTGGACTAACCATTGTAAACCAATGCCTTTCCCCTTTTGGACCACAGGTTCCTAGATGCATCAGGTTTGATTTTAGATTCATGATCATCAGCAAAGTGAACCACTATAGCAATAATAAAAGACAAACTACACATTGTAGACTCTCGAATAACTATTGTGTGCCAACGCCCCTCCAATTTTGGAGCATATCTGCTATGTTAACCATTACACCACACTACTAACACATTTGTTTTCTAAAGCCAAGTATTTCAATTAATGGCATGTTTCCATTCAAAGTTGGCTTGACCCGACACCGTATTGGTTAAAATCGGCTATACGAACCACTACACTGTCAAAGGCCTGGAAGCAAGTGAAAGGCCGTTGTTTGGGAAGAGAAGGCGGGCGACGCTCACTTTGTCAGTTTGTCCTTCAGCGGCAGGGAGAAGACGAGGGATTGTGTCTAAACCCACCAGCCTTATTCGCTAAGGACGTTTTCAAATCTCCTATCACGCCGCCGCATGAACACAAAACAAAACAAAAAAAAACGTCCTTCGGCGCTACAACGTTTCACTTCGCACTGACGTTCCACGACAACGCGTCACCACGCTGGTCATTTTTCACCTGTGCTGAGGCGAAACTCTTCACAGTTTTGTAGCGGTTGTCCAAGTTCTCTGGTATTTTGACCACGCTGTAAGTAAATGTCATGTAGTAACATTCATAACAACATGTTATATTTACTTACTTTACTATATTTTCCACATACGAACACCATAACAACACTACTATTCAAGGCAGACTGTGATAGCTAAAAAATAGTCTGTCTGCGTCAGCACTTATAATAACAATATCACTAATACCTGGTTAATAGTCAGGTCCCGACATGTAAATGGAGTATTGTCCGTTTTTGAACGTTTTTTTAGAGGACTTTATGTGTACTCCCATTAGCTCTGTTTAATGCTTTCTAACTCGTAAATAAGAATTAGCAAGAGTCAGCTAATATGAGTCGCTCTATTCCGCCTATAACACGCTCTAAAACACCCAAAAACCTCCATCATGTTTTATATACACGCTGTAAGTATATATGTCATGTAGTAACATTCATAATAACGTAATATTTACTTGTTTTTTCACAAACGCACCTCAACGTTCGCTTTTCCCTTCAACAACAACACTACTAATCAATGCAGACTGTGATAGCTAAAAAATAGTCCGTCTGTGTCAGCACTTATAATAACAATATCACTAATACCTGGTTAATATTCAGGTCACAACATGTAAATGGAGTACTGTTGGCAGTTTTTGAACGTTTTTTTAGAGGGTTTTATGTGTACTCCCGTTAGCTTTGTTTAATGCTTTCTAACTCGTAAATAAGGGTTAGCAAGAGTCAGCTAACAATGGAGCTAAAAGGAGTCGCTCTATTCCGCCTATAAAGCGCTCTAAAACACCCAAAAACCTCCATCATGTTTTATATACACGCTGTAAGTATATATGTCATGTAGTAACATTCATAATAACGTAATATTTACTTGTTTTTTCACAAACGCACCTCAACGTTCGCTTTTCCCTTCAACAACAACACTACTAATCAATGCAGACTGTGATAGCTAAAAAATAGTCCGTCTGTGTCAGCACTTATAATAACAATATCACTAACACCTGGTTAATATTCAGGTCACAACATGTAAATGGAGTACTGTTGGCAGTTTTTGAACGTTTTTTTAGAGGGTTTTATGTGTACTCCCGTTAGCTTTGTTTAATGCTTTCTAACTCGTAAATAAGGGTTAGCAAGAGTCAGCTAACAATGGAGCTAAAAGGAGTCGCTCTATTCCGCCTATAAAGCGCTCTAAAACACCCAAAAACATCCATCATGTTTTATATACACGCTGTAAGTATATATGTCATGTAGTAACGTTCATAATAACGTAATATTTACTTGTTTTTTCACAAACGCACCTCAACGTTCGCTTTTCCCTTCAACAACAACACTACTAATCAATGCAGACTGTGATAGCTAAAAAATAGTCCGTCTGCGTCAGCACTTATAATAACAATATCACTAATACCTGGTTAATAGTCAGGTCCCGACATGTAAATGGAGTATTGTCCGTTTTTGAACGTTTTTTTACAGGACTTTATGTGTACTCCCATTAGCTCTGTTTAATGCTTTCTAACTCGTAAATAAGAATTAGCAAGAGTCAGCTAATAGGAGTCGCTCTATTCCGCCTATAACACGCTCTAAAACACCCGAAAACCTCCATCATGTTTTATATACACGCTGTAAGTATATATGTCATGTAGTAACATTCATAATAACGTAATATTTACTTGTTTTTTCACAAACGCACCTCAACGTTCGCTTTCCCTTCAACAACAACACTACTAATCAATGCAGACTGTGATAGCTAAAAAATAGTCCGTCTGTGTCAGCACTTATAATAACAATATCACTAATACCTGGTTAATATTCAGGTCACAACATGTAAATGGAGTACTGTTGGCAGTTTTTGAACGTTTTTTTAGAGGGTTTTATGTGTACTCCCGTTAGCTTTGTTTAATGCTTTCTAACTCGTAAATAAGGGTTAGCAAGAGTCAGCTAACAATGGAGCTAAAAGGAGTCGCTCTATTCCGCCTATAAAGCGCTCTAAAACACCCAAAAACATCCATCATGTTTTATATACACGCTGTAAGTATATATGTCATGTAGTAACGTTCATAATAACAAGTAATATTTACTTGTTTTTTCACAGACGCTCGCTTTTCCCTTCAAAAACAACAACAACACTACTACTCAAGGCAGACTTTTATAGCTAAAAAATAGTCTGTCTGTGTCAGCACTTATAATAACAATATCACTAACACCTGAAAATATTCAGGTCACGACATGTAAATGGAGTATTGTTGGCAGTTTTTGAACTGTTTTATGTGTACTCCCATTCGCCGTGTTGTTAGCCACCTTGTACTTGCTGTTTTTTATGATTTAGAATGCATAAAAACATTCAAAATATGTGTTTTTAATTGTGTTAATGATTGTGAACGATTGGAAAAATTCCAACAAAAGTGCAGTTCCCCTTTAAGGAGCATGTGGGGTCAAAACAAACTGCAAGATTGAGTGTCCGCCCTGGGATCGGTAGGTTGTGAGTTCAAACCCCGGCAGAGTCATACCAAAGACTATAAAAATGGGACCCATTACCTCCCTGCTTGGCACTCAGCATCAAGGGTTGGAATTGGGGGTTAAATCACCAAAAATGATTCCCGGGCGTGGCCACCGCTGCTGCTGCTCACTGCTCCCCTCACCTCCCAGGGGGTGATCAAGGGTGATGGGTCAAATGCAGAGAATAATTTCGCCACACCTAGTGTGTGTGTGACAATCATTGGTACTTTAACTTTTTTTTTTTTAATATGTGTAATGCGTTTTTGTGGTATTTTTGATACTGTAGCCCGAATAGAAATGTACAAGGATTCATCACATATTACACAATATCAATATTTAACCGGGGGTAAAACTAATTTTGACTATAAAGCCAACGTCCTCTGCAGTGGACGCTGGTTCTCAGGGGGATATTAAAAAGGAAGGCAGCAGCAGTAAAGGAGATGATTCCATATTTTAAGTGCAGCCACTTTGCGCCTGCATGTGAGCGTTAAAGTAGTGAATTAGACAACATGGGTGCTGGCAATTGGCCGGAGATTACCGTTCTTCAGATCCTTAGTGGGACAATCGATGCAGTAAAAGAAGACTGCGATCAATAACTCAGGACGCCGGTAAAAAAAAAACAACCCAAAAAACAACAACAGCAAATGTTTCAGTTTGAAGGCAAAATAGAAAATCAGCCAATGCAAAACTTAGCATTAGATAACTATACTACAAGTCTTTTTTTGTTTGCTCAGCATTTTTTTTCCCCCCGACCTTCTAGATCAGGGGTCACCAACGCGGTGCCCGTGGGCACCAGGTAGCCCGTAAGGACCAGATGAGTAGCCCGCTGACCTGTTCTAAAAATAGCTCAAATAGCAGCACTTACCAGTGAGCTGCCTCTATTTTTTAAATGTTATTTATTTACTAGCAAGCTGGTCACGCTTTGCCCGACATTTTTAATTCTAAGAGACAAAACTCAAATAAAATGTGAAAATCCAAGAAAATATTTTAAAGACTTGGTCTTCACTTGTTTAAATAAATTCATTATTTTTTTTACTTTGCTTCTTATAACTTTCAGAAAGACAATTTTAGAGAAAAAATACAACCTTAAAAAGGATTTTAGGATTTTTAAACACATATACCTTTTTACCTTTTAAATTCCTTCCTCTTCTTTCCTGACAATTTAAATCAATGTTTGAGTAAATTTATTTGTTTTATTGTAAAGAATAATAAATACATTTTAATTTAATTCTTCATTTTAGCTTCTGTTTTTTCGACGAAGAATATTTGTGAAATATTTCTTCAAACTTATTATGATTAAAATTCAAAAAAACTATTCTGGCAAATCTAGAAAATCTGTAGAATCAAATTTAAATCTTATTTCAAAGTCTTTTGAATTCCTTTTAAAAATTTTGTCCTGGAAAATCTAGAAGAAATAATGATTTGTCTTTGTTAGAAATATAGCTTGGTCCAATTTGTTATATATTCTAACAAAATGTAGATTGGATTTTAACCTATTTAAAACATGTCATCAAAATTCTAAAATTAATCTTAATCAGGAAAAATTACTAATGGTGTTCCATAAATTATTTTTTTTATTTTTTCAAAAAGATTAGAATTAGCTAGTTTTTCTCTTCTTTTTTTCGGTTGAATTTTGAATTTTAAAGAGACGAAATTTAAGATAAACTATGTTTCAAAATTTAATTGTCATTTTTTTCGTGTTTTCTCCTCTTTTAAACCGTTCAATTAAGTGTACATATCATTCATTATTAATAATAACAGAGTTAAAGGTAAATTGAGCAAATTGGCTATTTCTGGCAATTTATTTAAGTGTGTATCAAACTGGTAGCCCTTCGCATTAATCAGTACCCAAGAAGTAGCTCTTGGTTTCAAAAAGGTTGGTGACCCCTGTTCTAGATTGACTGTAATGAAGATAAATGAGCTAACACAAGAGGTCTTTGTTTACTTTCTTTGCACGCTGATGACTAATCGGCATGGTTTATTATTGCACTTTGTTTGAGCTGCATGAAGCGCCGCTTAGTAAAAACCAAACTTGTTAAACAACGTAAATATTTCTGTTAGACATGGCGTGTCAATGCTGCACGCGCGCAAGCCGAATGGGTAGGAGGCGTCACATTATATAACTCTGAGGCGGACTGCTGAAAAATTTCCAAGAAAAGTTAGCATGCTAATGTTAGCATGCCAACAGTTGATATTACAGACCTGCGTTACTGCATCAAAAAGCGACATCAGTGTGTAAAGGGTATCACCACAGGGGCTCAGGAACACTTCAGAAAACCACTGTCAGTAACTACAGTTCTGTCGCTACATCAAGTTAAAACTCTCCTATGCAAAGCCAAAGCCATTTATCAACAACACCCAGAAACGCCGTCGGCTTCGCTGGGCCCGAGCTCATCTAAGATGGACTGATAAAAAGTGGAAAAGTGTTCTGTGGTCTGACGAGTCCACATTTCAAATTGTTTTTGGAAACTGTGGACGTCGTGTCCTCCGGACCAAAGAGGAAAAGAACCATCCGGATTGTTATAGGCGCAAAGTTCAAAAGCCAGCATGTGTGATGGTTTGGGGGTGTATTAGTGCCCAAGACATGGGTAACTTACACATCTGTGAAGGCGTCATTAATGCTGAAAAGGTACATACAGGTTTTGGAGCAACATGTTGCCATTCAAGCAACGTTACCATGGACGCCCCTGCTTATTTCAGCAAGACAATGCCAAGCCACGTGTTACGTCAACGTGGCTTTATAGTAAAAGAGTGCGGGTACTAGACTGGCCTGCCTGTAGTCCAGAAATGTCTCCCATTGAAAATGTGTGGCGCATTATGAAGCCTAAAATACCACAGCGGAGACCCCCGGACTGTTGAACAACTTAAGCTGTACATCAAGCAAGAATGGGAAAGAATTCCACCTGAGAAGCTTAAAAAATGTGTCTCCTCACTTCCCAAACGTTTACTGAGTGTTGTTAAAAGGAAAGGCCATGTAACACAGTGGTGAACATGCCCTTTCCCAACTACTTTGGCACGTGTTGCAGCCATTAAATTCTAAGTTAATTATTATTCGCAAAAAAAAAAAAAAGTTTATGAGTTTGAACATCAAATATCTCGTCTTTGTAGTGCATTCAATTGAATATGGGTTGAAAAGGATTTGCAAATCATTGTATTCCATTTATATTTACATTTAACACAATTTCCCAACTCATATGGAAACGGAGTTTGATTGATTGATTGATTGAGACTTTTATTAGTAGGTTGCACAGTGAAGTACATATTCCGTACAATTGACCACTAAATGGTGACACCCGAATAAGTTTTTCAACTTGTTTAAGTCGGGGTCCACTTAAATTGATTCATGATACAGATATATACTATCATATATACTATCATCATAATACAGTCATCACACAAGATAATCACATTGAATTATTTACAATCAGGGGTGTGGAGGGAGAGGGTGGGGGGATATGGACATCAAGTAGTGGACATAGAGAGAGAGAGAGAGAGAGAGAGAGAGAGAGAGAGAGAGAGAGAGAGAGAGAGAGAGAGAGAGAGAGAGAGAGAGAGAGAGAGAGATCAGAAGGCATAAGAAAAAGAAAAAGTATCTGCCTTTGATTGTTTACATTTGATTATTAGCAATCCGGGGAGGGTGTTAGTTTAGGGTTGTAGCTGCCTGGAGGTGAACTTTTATTGCGGTTTTGAAGGAGGATAGAGATGCCCTTTCTTTTATACCTGTTGGGAGCGCATTCCACATTGATGTGGCATAGAAAGAGAGTGAGTTAAGACCTTTGTTAGTGCGGAATCTGGGTTTAACGAGGTTAGTGGAGCACCCCCTGGTGTTGTGGTTATGACGGTCAGGTTAAGGAAGTAGTTTGACATGTATCAGGGAGGTGTAGCGGATTTTATAGACTAGGCTCAGTGCAAGTTGTTTAACTCTGTCCTCCACCTTGAGCCAGCCCACTTTAGAGAAGTGGGTAGGAGTGGGGTGGGATCTGGGGTGGAGGTCTAGAAGTAACCTGACTAACTTGTTCTGAGATGTTTATGCTATATAAATATAATTCAATTCCCTACAGGAAAGAAAACATTCAGTGTTTCTTGAGACGACCGAATGACTTTTTTTATTTTGACATAACCTCGGAGTGTTTGCCTCCCAACATGTAATCCAAAGTGCAGCTCATGTGAGTCAAAGAGACTTGAAGTAACGCGAATAAAGTGCAGTAAAAGCTCAAGACCACATATTGTCTTCCAGCCACTTTCCATTCTCTCTGCATCTTTCTTTTCCTTTTTCTTTTCCACTTGAAGCTACTCGCCCGGCTGTTGGCGAGGCAGCGAGAGCGTAGGAATTCATCTTCTTCAGGGAGCATCAACGCCCGGGGCTGACTGAATGTCAGACGTCCTACGCTGCTACGGCGAGGCTGAACGTGAACTAGGATGACGCAGGGACGCCGTGACGTCAATTCCAGTCTGCTCGGGCCGTGTTGCAAAAGTAGACTTGCCCTATGGCCACCAAGTCCCTTTTATACAAGACAAACTTGCATAGTCATCAAAAAATAACATTCAAAAATATATATGTACGTTGATAAAAACGATCCAAATACCACAAGCTAAGCAACGAGTTAATTGCATGTACTATTAGTGGGCGTGTTCCCTGTGATCTACTAATACTGCGTGTGCAATTTTTATTTTTATTTTTTATTTTTCAAAGCAACCTGTCACCATGGAGACACTCATTTACTGCACATTCATTGTATTATGGTCCTACCTCTGGCATTTTGCTGCATTTTCAAACATGGACATTTTAGAAGCAGTCCTGTGGTGAATGTCCTTTTTTTGGAAGACGCTGGCACTGACTGCGAGCACGCGCTGAAATGCTCCGGTCGCAAGATAATGCATATTACAAAAACATGTTTCGCATAGGAGATAGATTAATACCAAAGACTATAAAAATGGGACCCATTACCTCCCTGCTTGACACTCAGCATCAAGGGTTGGAATTGGGGGTTAAATCACCAAAAATGATTCCCGGGCGTGGCCACCGCTGCTGCTCACTGCTCCCCTCCCCTTCCCTCCCGGGGGGTGATCAAGGGTTATGGGTCAAATGCAGAGAATAATTTCGCCACACCTCTTGTGTGTGTGACAATCATTGGTACTTTAACTTTTAAATAATAAGTCTTCTATATGAAAAAACTTTGGAACCCCTCAAGGGACATGGGTGAAAAAAATGTTTTATAATTGTTTTAATTTTTTTTTAGACATGTATCTCGTGCGCACGAGAAACTTTTTGTAAAGCTATAAAAAATTTTTTTTTTTTTTTTTTTTTTTTTTTTTTAAGACATGTATCACGAGATACATGTCTAAAAAAAAATAAAATAAAAAAAATAAAAATTATTAAAAAAAATTGTTTCCCCCATGTCCCTTTAGGGGCTCCGTAAAAAAACAGACGTCATTAAAAAGAAAAAAAAAGCACCGGTCGACACAAAAAGTGTATTTAACTACCATATTTTTCGGACTATAAGGCGCACTTAAAATCCTTTCATTTTCTCAAATATCGACAGTTCGCCTTATAACCCGGTAGCGCCTAATGTACGGAATAATTCTGGTTGTGCTTACCGACCTCGAAGCAATTTTATTTGGTACATGTTGTAATGATAAGTGTGACCAGTAGATGGCAGTCACACATAAGAGATACGTGTGGACTGCTATATCACGCCAGTAAACAACACCAAAAACTTTAAATGTCCCTTTAAATAAAGAACATTACACGGCGCTCAAAAACCTGTCAAAATGTTTGAAGCCGCGCCGCTTGATGGATTGTCGGCGCATTGCGGATACCGTAGTCAAAGATACAAGTATTATTATGGTGTGTGTATAAGGACCGCAAAATGGCACCCATTAGCAGTCATAATATCTGCCGTTTTGTTTCACGAGTATTATGCAAAAGCAATTTTTCCTACTTTCTGGTACCTGCTGATGTGTATTTGGGATCTGCATAAGTCCTGAAAATTTGCACAAGTCTGCCACTGTAGTCTGTGTCGATAAGCTTCTTCTTTTTCTCTATTTTCTTGTTATGGGGCATACAGCCTCTGCTGTTGCCATTTGTAATATAAAGTAGTGTAAAGTTCTTACTTATATCTGTCAGTAAACTCGCCATGAAAGCGCTAAAACATACCGGTGTAGTGAGTTTACATTATTCACCCAAGGAACTTTAGTTATTAGAGAGTTCCGGTCGGCCTTGTTATTGCACTAGTGAGCCACGGATGAGGAGATGCTGCTCCGTTGGGGATTTAAATAAAGTGTGAATGTCATTAAAACAGTTAGCGCCATCTTTTGACACTTCTTCCACTCCCGTGCTTGCACGCTACACCGCTACAACAAAGATGACGGGGAGAAGACGCTGCCGAAGGTGAGCCACGTAAATAAGACCGCCCACAAAACTGCGCATCCGGAAGCGACTGTCAGAAAGCGGCTTGAAGATGATCTGTAAAACATCATCTATGCAACATTTTGACCAAAGAACTACCATTACATGTTATGTAGACCACAAGGAAGTGTTTTACATTTAGAAAAAAAATCATAATATGACCCCTTCAATGCGCCTTTTGTATGAAAAAAAGACCTGAATAGACCCGCTCATCGGCAGTGCGCCTTACAATCCTATGGTCCAGAAAAATACAGTATTCAGCCCCTAAAATTATAAAGTAATATTGCTGAATAGATGATATTTTTAAGCTTCAGAGGGATCGCCTACTTTCTGACAGCCATTTCTGTGCGGATGCCAGTTTGCCTTCACGCACTTTTGAGAAGTACTAAATAAAACGCAAAACGACTCTCGCAATACAGTTTCAGTTATGATAAATGCGTGAGCAAAATATATTTTCCTTATAGAATTTTCTCCTCCCAGTATCGTAAGGGTTCTGATGATCAGCATATATTCGACATTTTCCTGAAAACAATGGATTGCGCTCCATATTTTGCTCATTAAAGAGCCGTAATCCTCGGCGCACAAGTTCAGCTTTGTGTGTGCTATATATGCCAACAAATGTAGCTGAACTGCACCAATTTTGTCAAGAGGAGTGGTCAAAATTTCAACCAGAAGCTTGTGGATGGCTACCAAAAGCACCTCATTGCAGTGAAACTTGCCAAGGGACATGATGTAACCAACCACTAACATTGATGTATGTATACTTTTGACCCAGCAGATTTGCTCACATTTTCAGTAGACTGATTGATTGAGACTTTTATTAGTAGATTGCACAGTACGGTACATATTCCGTACAATTGACCACTAAATGGTAACACCCGGATAAGTTTTTCAACTTGTTTAAGTCGGGGTCCACTTAAATTGATTCATGATACAAATATATACTATCATCATAATACGGTCATCACACAAGATAATCATCAGAGTATATACATTGAATTATTTACA
The DNA here is from genome assembly GCF_033978785.1 of Entelurus aequoreus. Lineage (NCBI taxonomy): Eukaryota > Metazoa > Chordata > Actinopteri > Syngnathiformes > Syngnathidae > Entelurus > Entelurus aequoreus. Next base: position 16,930,159 of record NC_084748.1, read on the forward strand.
ATTCAGGGGCCGTACTTATCAAGCTTCTTAGAATTACTCCTAAGAAGTCTGCTAAGAGTTGACTTAAGAGTAAATAAATTATTCGCTGAAAGCTGCACTTAAAAGTTAGTTATCAAGCGTCTTACTCACACTTTCAGCGAAGTGTAGGACTGAATCTTAAGTGTCACACTCAGAGCTGAATTACGACATTACTATGTGCCGTAAACGGAATTTTAGGTGACGTCATTTCTGTGTCCATAGAAATGACCAATCACGGAAGGGAATCCGTTGTCTAAGAATAAAGAAATATCTTGGAAATATTTAAGTGGACAATGGGAGTGTATATTTTGACAATAAACTACAAAATAATACAAAACAAACTAGTCCCCGCCGGCACTCACGCTACGGCTCCCTCTCTTCTATCGCCCACACACTCACTGACGTCACTCACCTCACGGCCACACACATACGCTACTGTCATAACATTTTCTTTCCAATTCATTAATTAGGCAACTAATTTGAAACTGGTGTGGGTGGCTCTATATATACTAGCCCACTGCAGACACATGCAGAAATCAACAAGGAATCGAAAAGTATTAAATCTGTGACAAAAATAATATCCGCTCTGTCTAAACGATACCGTTTGATCAGCTGCTCGTCATCAAAAAAAAAAAAAACATTGTTCCGTTCCCTGAACGTTCGCGCACGTCTCTCTCGCCTCAGTGCCATCCCCTGCTGGCAACTCCTAACCACTTAAGACACCTCTGAAGGTCTCTTAAATATCGTGGAGAGTAGGAGTGATTCTTAGACTTAAGAACGTTGATAAAAAGCTTTTATTCTTAAGTTAGGACTAAATTTCACAAATTCTCAGGACTTAAGTGTAAAATGGCACTCTAAGAAGCTTGATAAGTATAATAAATTCATAAAACAACCAAACTTCATGAATGTTTTTTGTGACCAATATATATATATATATATATATATATATATATATATATATATATATATATATATATATATATATATATATATATGCATATACATACATGCACACACACAAATATACATACACAAATGTATACATATAAATACATATGTACGCCTATACATACACACATTTATATACATGCACATATATATACACCCCTTGGGCGGTATAGCTCGGTTGGTAGAGTGGCCGTGCCATCAACCTGAGGGTTGCAGGTTCGATCCCCGCTTCCGCCATCCTAGTCACTGCCGTTGTGTCCTTGGGCAAGACACTTTACCCACCTGCTCCCAGTGCCACCCACACTGGTTTAAATGTAACTTAGATATTGGGTTTTCACTATGTAAAGCGCTTTGAGTCACTAGAGAAAAGCGCTATATAAATATAATTCACTTCACTTCACTTCACACATATATACATACACACTATATATACACATACAGTATACATACACACACATTTACATATATGCAGTGTATATACAAACATTTTTTATATAATACAATTTATAAATAATAATAATAAATATACATACATATATATATATATATATATATATATATATATATATATATAAGTGTTAAAAATACATACATTATACAATTATTTATAAATTGTATTATATAAAAAAGATTTTGTGTACATATACTGCATATATGTAAATGTGTGTTTATATATACTGTAAGTGTATATATAGTGTGTATGTATATATGTACATGTATATGTGTGTGTGTGTGTATATATATATATATATATATATATATATATATATATATATATATATATATATATGTGTGTGTGTGTGTATATAAGTGTGTGTATGTATAGGCTTATATATGTAATTATATATATATATATATATGATATTTAGTCAATTTAAAAATATATACGTATATATATATGTTTACATTATAAAACTATGTATTTATTTACTAACCATTGTTTTAAAATGCATGTAAAAAAAATGTATACATTTTGCCCTGATTAATAGACGTGCATACAAGCGGTAGAACATGGATGGATGGATGGAATATAAATATGTTACCTCAGGGATTGCAGTGATTGGACAACACCACAGTCCTTTTTTTAAATGCAAAAAAATATATAAGAAGAAAATAATAAAAACAGGAAAATTGTCATATGGTGTAATCCGTGTGTGCGCGTGTGAGTAAAAGCACGGGTTTGTGAAAATAATGACCTGTACGCTCACCTAAGTTGACTTTTGTTTGCTATTTCATGTACAAATGCAACATGTCTCCAAAACAAGAACACTAAGACTTTTTCACCTGGCAGCACACCAACGATCAGAAAAATGGCCGGTGCACACTCCTACTTCCCAGCCGCGCGCTAGAAGCTAACTAAGCATTTAATTAGCCGCGCGGCGTCCTGCACACGGATGCTCTGACACGGGCGGTCTCGGGAGGAGGCGGAGATGAAGCGAGCCAAGCGGGATGCGCAGATGGTCCAACACTCTGCTGCTGCCGACATTTCATTTAGCAAAAGATGTCCTTTCGGTGTGTGGTCCTCCAGAAGAGCAGCCTGGCCGCGCACGCCTGAGTAAAAGTGACAGGAAGTCCGCAGTGACACACGTCCTCACCTTCATGGCCGCCAAGACCCCCACAGGACTGGCAACTGCTTCAGCGCACGTGCACGCTAGATACTTTGAAAGCGCTCACTAAGCGCCCATTTGTATGACCATGCATGGAGCAAGCACCTGATGGGACCAGCTCCAAGCAGCTTGATGCTACCCAAGGACTAATAATTCCTCCCGACTTCTCAATTTGACACAAATACGCTCGTAAAAAAACACTTGGAAGTCGCACTTTAGTACTTTGGAGCTGAAAATGCATAAATGCTTGTTATGCAAGACGTGTATCCCTTGTCCCAGGGCCACCCCTGGATAACTTGGGGCCCTATGGAGAATTTTAAAGACAAAAAGTTTGCACACATTTTTATTTTTTTTAATTAAACAGTCATTTTTTGTAAAAAAAAAAAACTTTAAAAAAAACCTACCGAAAATAGTAAATTTGCCATGTTATTCTTATCAGTGACCAAGCAGGAAGGGGCTAGTAATAGGTTTGGAGCTGAAAATGCATAAATGCTTGTTATGCAAGATTTTTATCCCTTGTCCCAGGGCCACCCCTGGATAACTTGGGGCCCTATGGAGAATTTTAAAGACAAAAAGTTTGCACACTGTTTTTTTATTTTTATTTTTTAATTAAAACTTAGTCATTTTTTTTATAAAAAAAAAAATAATAAAAAAAACTTACCGAAAATAGTAAATTTGCCATGTTATTATCAGTGACCAAGCAGGAAGGGGCTAGGAATAGGTTTGGAGCTGAAAATGCATAAATGCTTGTTATGCAAGATTTTTATCCCTTGTCCCAGGTCCACCCCTGGATAACTTGGGGCCCTATGGAGAATTTTAAAGACAAAAAGTTTGCACACTTTTTTTTTATTTTTATTTTTTAATTAAAACTTAGTCATTTTTTTTATTAAAAAAAAACCTAAAAAAAAAACTTAACGAAAATAGTAAATTTGCCATGTTATTATCAGTGACCAAGCAGGAAGGGGCTAGGAATAGGTTTGGAGCTGAAAATGCATAAATGCTTGTTATGCAAGATTTTTATCCCTTGTCCCAGGGCCACCCCTGGATAACTTGGGGCCCTATGGAGAATTTTAAAGACAAAAAGTTTGCACACTTTTTTTTTTTTTTTTTAATTACACGTAGCCATTTTTTGTAAAAAAAAAAAAAAAAAAAAAAAAAAAAAGTACCCAAAATAGTAAATTTGCCATGTTATTCTTATCAGTGAAAATGCATAAATGCTTGTTATGCAAGACTTTTATCACTTGTCCCAGGGCCACTCCTGGATAACTTGGGGCCCTATGGAGAATTTTAACTATTAAAAAGTTTGCACACTTTTCAAAATTATTTTATTAAACTTAGTAATTTTTTGTAAAAAAATAAAAACTGTACCTAAAATAGTAAATTTGCCATGTTATTCTTATCAGTGACCGAGCAGGAAGGGGCTAGGAATAGGTTTGGAGCTGAAAATGCATAAATGCATGTTATGCAAGACTCATCACTTGTCCCAGGGCCACCCCTGGATAACTTGGGGCCTTATGTAAAATTTTAACTATTAAAAGTTTGCACACTTTTTATTTTTATTTTTATTAAACTTAGTCATTTTTTGTAAAAGAACAAATGTACCCAAAATAGTAAATTTGCCATGTTATTCTTATCAGTGACCGAGCAGGAAAGGGCTAGGAATAGGTTTGCAGCTGAAAATGCATAAATGCTTGTTATGCAAGATTTTTATCCCTTGTCCCAGGGCCACCCCTGGATAACTTGGGGCCCTATGGAGAATTTTAAAGACAAAAAGTTTGCACACTTTTTTTTTATTTTTATTTTTTTATTAAAACTTAGTCATTTTTTTTTATAAAAAAAAAACTTTAAAAAAAAACTTACCGAAAATAGTAAATTTGCCATGTTATTATCAGTGACCAAGCAGGAAGGGGCTAGGAATAGGTTTGGAGCTGAAAATGCATAAATGCTTGTTATGCAAGATTTTTATCCCTTGTCCCAGGGCCACCCCTGGATAACTTGGGGCCCTATGGAGAATTTTAAAGACAAAAAGTTTGCACACTTTTTTTTATTTTTATTTTTTTATTAAAACTTAGTCATTTTTTTTATTAAAAAAAAACTTTTAAAAAAAAATTACCGAAAATAGTAAATTTGCCATGTTATTATCAGTGACCAAGCAGGAAGGGGCTAGGAATAGGTTTGGAGCTGAAAATGCATAAATGCTTGTTATGCAAGATTTTTATCCCTTGTCCCAGGGCCACCCCTGGATAACTTGGGGCCCTATGGAGAATTTTAAAGACAAAAAGTTTGCACACTTTTTTTTTTTTTTTAATTAAACGTAGCCATTTTTTGTAAAAAAAAAAAAAAAAAAAAAAAAAAAAATGTACCCAAAATAGTAAATTTGCCATGTTATTCTAATCAGTGAAAATGCATAAATGCTTGTTATGCAAGACTTTTATCACTTGTCCCAGGGCCACCACTGGATAACTTGGGGCCCTATGGAGAATTTTAAGTATTAAAAAGTTTGCACACTTTTCAAAATTATTTTATTAAACTTAGTAATTTTTTGTAAAAAAATAAAAACTGTACCTAAAATAGTAAATTTGCCATGTTATTCTTATCAGTGACCGAGCAGGAAGGGGCTAGGAATAGGTTTGGAGCTGAAAATGCATAAATGCATGTTATGCAAGACTCATCACTTGTCCCAGGGCCACCCCTGGATAACTTGGGGCCCTATGGAGATTTTTTAATTACAAAAGTTTGCACACTTTTTTATTTTTTTAATTAAACTTAGTCATTTTTTGTAAAAGAACAAATGTACCCAAAATAGTAAATTTGCCATGTTATTCTTATCAGTGACCAAGCAGAAAAGGGCTAGGAATAGGTTTGCAGCTGAAAATGCATAAATGCTTGTTATGCAAGACTTATCACTTGTCCCAGGGCCACCTCTGGATAACTTGGGGCCTTATGTAGAATTTTAACTATTAAAAGTTTGCACACTTTTCAAAATTATTTTATTAAACTTAGTAATTTTTTGTGAAATAAATAAATAAATAAAAATAAAAATGAAAAATGCACCCAAAATAGTAAATTTGCCATGTTATTCTTATCAGTGACCAAGCAGGAAAGGGCTAGGAATAGGTTTGCAGCTGAAAATGCATAAATGCTTGTTATGCAAGACTTATCACTTGTCCCAGGGCCACCTCTGGATAACTTGGGGCCTTATGTAGAATTTTAAGTATTAAAAGTTTGCACACTTTTCAAAATTATTTTATTAAACTTACCAATTTGCATCCTCTGTGAGGAGGAACCCAACCAAGCTACGATGAACCTAAAGGAAAAATACCCCCAGGGGAGCCCGAGAGGGGGGGAGGATGAGCACCCCAGTCGGACGGACTTAACGTTAACAGACCTAGGCAACGGACAAACGACTATGAGCGCGCAGTGTACATGCGGTAAAGTCTGCAAGAACATCCATGGCTTAAAGATCCACCAAGCGAGGAAGAAGTGCCTGATGGGAGCAGAAGCAACACAACGCACAGGTGTTACACCTGGTGAGACGCAGGAGGTGCCAGGCCCGGAGTCACCCCATAGTGCCCAGAACCTCCATGTGTTGCAAACTGCTCCCTCGAGCATCAAGTCTGAACGGAGGCGGATCAAGTGGCCTGCAGCTAGCATGACCTCACTCTGGAAGCAACTCGATGACGATGTCGACCAAATTCTGGAGGCAACGGCGAAGGGAGAAGCCGACGGGAAGCTGCAAGCTATGACAACAATCATTGTCAAGTCAAGTCAAGTCAAGTCAACTTTATTTATATAGCACATTTTCAACAACTGTTTAGGTTGCACCAAAGTGCTTTACAGGTTAAAAAAGCATGGAGCAAACAAAAAACAAACAAAACAAAAAAACCAACAACAAAAAAAAACAACAACTAAGCAAAACAAAAAAACAAACAAACAAAGAACATAAACAATGAGTGTGCTAAACAAGACAATGCAAATGCAATACGGTAAAAGGGGTCGAATAAAAAGTTTAAAAAAAAAAATTTGCAGAAAAAAAAAATAATAATAATAATAAAAGTGCTACAAATTGAAAAATACAACTAAAGCGAAGGGGTGGGAGGGGGGGGGGACTAGAAATGGTGGCCTAGTGGGCGGACTCAGCTCGGGTCAAAGGCCAGCGAGAAGAGGTAGGTTTTAAGGAGGGTTTTGAAGACCCCCAGGCTCCGGGCTGACCTAATGTGGAGGGGAAGGCTGTTCCAGAGCTTAGGGGCGGCAACGGAAAAGGCTCTGTCCCCTCTGGTCTTTAGCCTGGATCTGGGGACCGCCAAAAGCATTTGGTCAGCTGACCTCAAGGCTCTAGACGAGGTATGGTGATGCAGCAGCTCGGTCAAGTATTGTGGGGCCAGACCATTTAGGGATTTAAAAACAATTAAAAGTAATTTAAAATCAATGCGGTGACGGACAGGGAGCCAGTGGAGTGAGGCCAGCACTGGGGTGATGTGCTCGCGTTTTTTGGTACTGGTGAGGAGACGGGCAGCCGCGTTTTGCACAAGCTGCAAACGGCGGAGTGATGCCTGATCAATGCCAGCGTACAGTGAGTTATTGTTGTCTAGCCGGTGTGTGATGAAGGCGTGGATAGCAGTCTCCAGGTCGCTCTGGGAGAGATAGGCCTTGGTCTTTGCTAGGGTTCTGAGATGGTAAAAGCTGGTACTAACCACTGAGCTGACCTGTTTGGTGAATTTGAAGGCACTATCAAAGATCACACCGAGATTTCTCACGGAGGACCGGATGTTTACACCCAGAGGACCAAGAGCACTGACAGACGAGACTGGAGATGTATCGCCGAAGATGATTATCTCGGTCTTGCTCTCATTAAGGTTGAGGAAGTTAGCACTCATCCATGCTTTAATGTCAGTCAGACAGTCAAGCAGTGGTTGAAGTGCGACCTGTCCTGTGGCCTTAAGAGGTAAATAGATCTGAACATCATCGGCATAACAGTGGAATGGGACATTGTGCTTGACCAGGATTTCACCTAAAGGTAGAATGTACAGTAGGAAGAGTATGGGACCCAGGATTGACCCCTGAGGAACACCACAGGTAAGGGGGGCCACCGAGGAGAGAAAGTCTCCTAGCTGCACAGAGAAACTCCGGTCAGTTAGGTAGGACTGAAACCAGCTTAGGGCTACACCTGAGATGCCCACGTACTGCCTCAGTCGTGACAGTAGAATCCTGTGATCCACTGTGTCAAAGGCAGCTGTGAGGTCCAGAAGCATCAGGATCACAGGACTACCAGAGTCAGCGGCCAGAAGCAGATCGTTTTGCACCCTCAGGAGTGCCGTTTCAGTGCTGTGAGATGTTTTGAAACCAGATTGGAATTTCTCGTGGATGTTATTTGCAGCTAGAAAAGATTGTAACTGGACATACACTACTCTCTCAAGGATTTTGGACAGAAAGGGTAACTGAGAGATAGGCCTAAAGTTAGAAAGAACAGACGTGTCAAGATTTTTCTTTTTAATTAAAGGCTGCACCACAGCATGCTTAAAAGCAGCCGGGACATATCCGGAGGAGAGGCAGGTGTTAATCAACCATAAAATAGTAGGGCCAACTGAATCAAGGACTTCTTTGAGAAGGCGAGAGGGAAGGCTATCTGATGGGCAATATGTGGGCCGCAGGTGTTTGACTGCGTCCGAGAGGGAGGAGAGGGAAATAGGCTCAAACTGCTCGAAAACAGCAAGCTGGGGAAGCGGGGGAGGGGGAGGGAGAGGAGGAGCGGAGGTGTCAGATGGTCTGAGTGCAGAGATTTTGTCAATGAAGAAGTTTAAGAAACTTTCACAGAGGACAGGTGAGGGGACAACAGGTGACACATCACGGGGGTTGATGAGAGAATTTAAAACTTTAAAAAGAACTTGGGGTTTATGACTGTTACTGGAGATCAAGGTGGAAATATACTTTGTTTTCGATGCTTTTACGGCTCGCTGGTATTCAGACACGGAGTCCCGCAGGATTTGGAGGGAGACATGAAGCCTATCCTTCACCCACTTTCGCTCCGCGCGCCTGCAAGCACGTCTGAGAGCGCGCGTAGAGTTATTTAGCCATGGTGTTAGAAAAGCTTTGCTACGTTTGGATCTAAGGGGCGCAACAGAGTCCAAAATATCAGTGCAAGCCGAGGTAAACATGGAAAAAATCTCGTCAGCAGTAAAATCACAGTTTACACCCAGTACACAGATTGAATGACTATTGAAGGCAACTGAAAACATAGCAGCAGTTGAAGGGTTGATCATGCGTGAGCGGCGCTCGGGGACATAGCTGGAATTATTGCCAGAGCACGGGATTACCGTTGTAAACAAAATTGGTGAATGGTCGGAGAGAGACATAGCACATATTTCATTTACAGAAACAGATAAACCATATGATACCACGAGATCTAAAGTATGTCCCTTTTCGTGTGTCGGGCCAATGACAGATTGCTTGAGGTCAAATGAATCAAGGAGATTCAGAAAATCTCGGGCCAGAGGTTTTGATTGGCAGCAAACATGAACATTAAAATCGCCGCAAATTACAATTTGGTCGTAATTCACCAAAATCCCCGATAGAAAATCAGCAAAGTGATGTAAAAAGTCTTTGTTGAATTTAGGTGGACGATATACCACTGCGCACAGAACAGGGGGAGACAGAATTAATTCAAAGAGTTGTAGTTCAAAACTAGCATAGGTAACGTGTGGAATCTGCCGACAAGTGAACGAAGATTTGTGAACAGAGGCTAAACCTCCTCCGCACCTGCCTGTAGTCCTGGGGGAGTTGAGGAAATCACAGTCCGGTGGAAGCAATTCGGAGAACGCCACATTGTCTCCAACAGTCAGCCAGGTCTCGGTGAGGAACATAAAATCCAACTCTCGGGTGGTAAAGAAGTCATTGAGCCAGAACGTTTTGTTCGCCAAGGACCGGACATTTAACAGGGCCATCCGAAGATTAAACTCCTCGCTAGCAGGTGATACAGCACGCTTCAGCATGCGTAGGGCGGAGCGGTCCAAACCACGCCCAAACCCACGGGCCGGAGAGCACCGTGAGACCAAGCCAGGAGGAGCGCGGCCCGGAGATGCCGCCGGGTTAACCGGGAGGAGAAGCAGCGGAGAAAGGCCGGAGGCAGCAGCGGTCGCCGGCGCCAGGAGGTCGCCCAGGGTAGAGGCGACAGGTTGGATCCAGCGCGCTGTGCGCCGGACATCGGAGGTACGCCGGCAGCGTCCACCAGGAAGGAGGCGATGATCGAACGTGCGAGAGGATGACAGCAGGATCCTGAGTTTCACCAAAATACCTCCCCTCCTCCCCCGCCTCTTGGAGCGCCTTCTTCGTGAAGGAGCCGCCGGCGCACGACGCAGGTAAGCGGGGATACCTGACAGCACGCGAGGGGGGTTTGTCCAATTTCCCGAGTCGAATCTGGGTACCCATGTCTCGCTAAAGTTTTGAGCTCGGATATTAAACAGTGCTTGGCGATCATAGCACAGTAGAGCAGAGACATCCCAGTAAGTGCATAAAAATGAGGCTACAGCAAACAAAAAACAGAGGCTTCGAGACAGACGACTCGCCGAACAAGCTGGCGCCATCTTGAAATGAAACAGTCTCTGCAATCTCAGCATTGCAGCTGAACGGTTCGGCGAGGAGGAGAAGAGAAGCTCCGGAACCACGTACTCAAAGAACCACAGAGCTATAAGGATCCATAACATTAGGCAGGAGATGAAAGCGCTGAAGTTCCAGTACAAGGCGGCAGGACATGAGGAACGCACTGGCCTGGCCCAGCTGATGTGCATCCTTCGTAAAAAGATCAGAATTCTCCGTCGGGCAGAGTGGCATCGGAGGCGGCGACGCGAGAGGGCACGTAAACGTGCTGCTTTCATCGCTAACCCCTTCAAGTTCACGAAGGATTTGCTGGGACAGAAGCGCAGTGGCAAACTGGCCTCCTCGCAGGAAGACATAGATCAACATCTGAAGCAGACGTACAGTGACCCCGCAAGAGAGCAGGAGTTGGGAGAGTGTAACAACCTCATAGACCCCCCTGAACCAGAATTGCAGTTTGATATGTCGGAGCTGCAGCTAAAGGAAGTCAGGGAGGTTGTCCGCAGAGCGAGGGCAAGCTCTGCACCGGGACCGAGCGGCACTTCATACAAAGTGTATAAGAACTGTCCCAAACTCCTGCAGCGACTGTGGAAAATCCTGCGAGTCTTCTGGAGAAGGGGGAGGATCCCTGAGCAATGGCGAGTGGCGGAAGGGGTATGGATCCCAAAGGAGGAAAACTCCACTCAGCTGGACCAGTTCCGCATCATCTCCCTGCTGTGCGTTGAGGCAAAGGTTTTCTTCAGCGCTGTTTCCAAACGACTGTGTACCTACCTGGCAAAGAACACCTACATCGATACATCTGTCCAGAAAGGCGGCATTTCAGGAATGTCAGGATGTATGGAGCATACCGGTGTGGTGACGCAGCTCATTCGGGAGGCTCGAGAGAACAAGGGCAACCTATCAGTACTGTGGCTTGACCTGGCAAACGCATTCGGCTCCATTCCGCACAAGCTCGTTCAACTCACTCTGATGAAACATCATGTACCCAGCAGGTGTAGAGACCTCATTGCTGATTACTACAGCAATTTCAGGATGAGGGTCTCTTCCGGACCAACAACATCCAGTTGGCACAAAGTGGAGATTGGTATTATCACAGGGTGTACTATCTCTGTGACACTGTTCTCACTAGCCATGAACATGCTCACCAAGTCTGCTGAGCCAGAGTGCAGAGGGCCCCGCACAAATTCCGGACAAAGGCAACCACCCATCAGGGCATTCATGGATGACCTCACAGTCATGACAGAATCAGTTCCAGGCTGCCGTTGGATTCTGAATGGACTTGAAAAGTTGGTGGAGTGGGCCCGGATGCGTTTCAAACCCGCCAAATCCAGATCAATGGTGCTGAAGAAGGGGAAGGTGGAGGACAAGTTCCGGTTTAACATCACAGGCACGGCCATTCCAACAATCTCAGAGAAGCCAGTCAAGAGCTTGGGCAAGGTTTTTGACTGCTCTTTGAGAGACACAACCTCCATCCAGTCGACATGCGCTGAGTTGGATGGCTGGCTGAAATCCGTGGACAAGTCAGGCTTACCTGGGAAGTTTAAAGCCTGGATTTACCAGCATGGCATTCTTCCCAGGATCCTGTGGCCCCTCCTCATCTACTCGTTCCCCATCTCGACAGTTGAGATCCTAGAACGGAGGGTCAGCAACCACCTCCGGAGATGGCTGGGACTACCTAAGAGCCTGAGTAGCATTGCACTCTACGGGAACAGCAACAAACTGCAGTTGCCTTTCAAATCCTTGGAGGAGGAATTTAAGGTAACTAGAGCCAGAGAAGTGGTACAGTACAGGGACTCAAGTGATCCGAAGGTGGCCAAAGCAGGGATCCAAGTGAGGACTGGCAGGAAATGGAGGGCAGAGGAAGCAGTTCAAGAGGCAGATGCAAGGCTGCGACACAGGAGCCTGGTTGGAGCAGTCACACGGGGTCGAGCTGGGCTAGGATTCTTTCCAACTCCCCAACTGAACACTAGGGGGAAAGAAGGCCGACGTCTTGTTCAGGATGAGGTGAGAGCGGCAGTGGAGGAAACAAGAACCTGCAAGGCTGTTGGAATGAAGCAACAGGGAGCTTGGACAAGATGGGACAATGCGGTTGAGAGGAGAGTGACCTGGGCTGAGATTTGGAAAGCCGAGCCGCAACGCATCAAATTTCTTATCCAGGCAGTGTATGATGTGCTCCCAAGCCCTTCAAACCTGCACACATGGGGCATAGCAGAGACACCAGCATGCCCACTGTGCTCCAAGCGAGGAACCCTGGAACATATCCTCAGTTGCTGTACAAGGGCACTTGGAGATGGAAGGTACAGGTGGAGGCATGACCAAGTCCTTAAGACCATCGCTGAAGCCATTAGCACAGGACTGGCATTGGCAAAACAGTTCCACCCCTCCAAGAAAACCATCGCCTTTGTCAGAGCTGGGGACACGCCAACTCCTGCTAGTAGAACATCAGCAGGCATCCTGACGTCTGCAAAAGACTGGCAGTTGTTGGTGGACCTTGAAAACCAGCTGAAGTTCCCCAGCCACATCGCAGTCACCACCCTGCGACCAGACATTGTCCTTGTGTCTGAGTCCACCAAACAAGCTGTGCTGCTGGAGCTGACAGTCCCGTGGGAAGATCGCCTGGAAGAAGCCTTCGAGAGGAAGCTCTCCAAGTATGCGGGACTGGTCAGCGACTGTCAACAGGCTGGTTGGAGAGCAAGGTGTTTCCCTGTGGAGGTTGGATGCAGAGGATTTGCAGCCCGTTCCTTGGTCAGAGCCTTCAGCAGTTTGGGTATCGATGGAGAGAGAAAGAGGAGAGCCATCCGCAGTACCACCGAAGCGGCGGAAAGGGCCTCGAGATGGTTGTGGCTCAAAAGAGGAGATCCTTGGAGTCATGGTAGCTAGCGAGCCGTCTGGACACAAGCCGGGGGATTTGATCACCCCCGGTTGGGTCGCTTGGAGGAGGGCGTATGACCAGTTGAGAGACCCGAAACGCCCGGTGAATCCAAGAGGTCACTGAGGATGTGTCCAGACTAAGCATCAGTAGATGTATGTACACAGTAATTTTTTGTGAAAAAAATAAATAAATAAAAATAAAAATGAAAAATGCACCCAAAATAGTAAATTTGCCATGTTATTCTTATCAGTGACCAAGCAGGAAAGGGCCAGGAATAGGTTTGCAGCTGAAAATGCATAAATGCTTGTTATGCAAGACTTATCACTTGTCCCAGGGCCACCTCTGGATAACTTGGGGCCTTATGTAGAATTTTAACTATTAAAAGTTTGCACACTTTTCAAAATTATTTTATTAAACTTAGTAATTTTTTGTGAAAAAAATAAATAAATAAAAATAAAAATGAAAAATGCACCCAAAATAGTAAATTTGCCATGTTATTCTTATCAGTGACCAAGCAGAAAAGGGCTAGGAATAAGTTTGCAGCTGAAAATGCATAAATGCTTGTTATGCAAGACTTTCACTTGTCCCAGGGCCACCTCTGGATAACTTGGGGCCTTATGTAGAATTTTAACTATTAAAAGTTTGCACACTTTTCAAAATTATTTTATTAAACTTAGTAATTTTTTGTGAAATAAATAAATAAATAAAAATAAAAATAAAAAATGCACCCAAAATAGTAAATTTGCCATGTTATTCTTATCAGTGACCAAGCAGGAAAGGGCTAGGAATAGGTTTGCAGCTGAAAATGCATAAATGCTTGTTATGCAAGACTTATCACTTGTCCCAGGGCCACCTCTGGATAACTTGGGGCCCTATGGAGAATTTTAACTATTAAAAGTTTGCACACTTTTCAAAATTATTTTATTAAACTTAGTAATTTTTTGTGGGGGGGGAAAAAAAAAAAAAAAAAAAAAAGTACCCAAAATAGTAAATTTGCCATGTTATTCTCATCAGTGACCAAGCAGGAAGAGGCTAGGAATAGGTTTGGAGCTGAAAATGCATAAACGCATATTATGCAAGACTCATCACTTGTCCCAGGGCCACCCCTGGATAACTTGGGGCCCTATGGAGAATTTTAAGTACAACAAGTTTTCACACTTTTTATTTTTTATTAAAAAAACAAAACAAAACAAAAAAAGTACCCAAAATAGTAAATTTGCCATGTTATTCTTATCAGTGACCGAGCAGGAAGGGGCTAGGGATATGTTTGGAGCTGTAAATGCATAAATGCTTGTATCACTTGTCCCAAGGCCACCTCTTGATAACTTGGGGCCCTATAGAGAATTTTAAAGACAAAAAGTTTGCAGACTTTTTTTTTTTTTTTTTTTTTTTTTTTAATTAAAACTTAGTCATTTTTTTATAAAAAAAAAAAACTGAAAAAAAAACTTACCGAAAATAGTAAATTTGCCATGTCATTATCAGTGACCAAGCAGGAAGGGGCTAGGAATAGGTTTGGAGCTGAAAATGCATAAATGCTTGTTATGCAAGATTTTTATCCCTTGTCCCAGGGCCACCCCTGGATAACTTGGGGCCCTATGGAGAATTTTAAAGACAAAAAGTTTGCACACTTTTTTTTTTTTTTTTTAATTAAACGTAGCCATTTTTTGTAAAAAAAAAAAAAATAATGTTACCAAAATAGTAAATTTGCCATGTTATTCTTATCAGTGAAAATGCATAAATGCTTGTTATGCAAGACTTTTATCACTTGTCCCAGGGCCACCCCTGGATAACTTGGGGTCCTATGGAGAATTTTAACTATTAAAAAGTTTGCACACTTTTCAAAATTATTTTATTAAACTTAGTAATTTTTTGTAAAAAAATAAAAACTGTACCTAAAATAGTAAATTTGCCATGTTATTCTTATCAGTGACCGAGCAGGAAGGGGCTAGGAATAGGTTTGGAGCTGAAAATGCATAAATGCATGTTATGCAAGACTCATCACTTGTCCCAGGGCCACCCCTGGATAACTTGGGGCCCTATGGAGATTTTTTAATTACAAAAGTTTGCACACTTTTTTATTTTTTTAATTAAACTTAGTCATTTTTTGTAAAAGAACAAATGTCCCCAAAATAGTAAATTTGCCATGTTATTCTTATCAGTGACCAAGCAGGAAAGGGCTAGGAATAGGTTTGCAGCTGAAAATGCATAAATGCTTGTTATGCAAGACTTATCACTTGTCCCAGGGCCACCTCTGGATAACTTGGGGCCTTATGTAGAATTTTAACTATTAAAAGTTTGCACACTTTTCAAAATTATTTTATTAAACTTGGTAATTTTTTGTGAAAAAAATAAATAAATAAAAATAAAAATGAAAAATGCACCCAAAATAGTAAATTTGCCATGTTATTCTTATCAGTGACCAAGCAGGAAAGGGCTAGGAATAGGTTTGCAGCTGAAAATGCATAAATGCTTGTTATGCAAGACTTATCACTTGTCCCAGGGCCACCTCTGGATAACTTGGGGCCTTATGTAGAATTTTAACTATTAAAAGTTTGCACACTTTTCAAAATTATTTTATTAAACTTAGTAATTTTTTGTGAAAAAAAAAAAAAAAAAAAAAAAGGAAAAATGCACCCAAAATAGTAAATTTGCCATGTTTTTCTTATCAGTGACCAAGCAGGAAAGGGCTAGGAATAGGTTTGCAGCTGAAAATGCATAAATGCTTGTTATGCAAGACTTATCACTTGTCCCAGGGCCACCTCTGGATAACTTGGGGCCTTATGTAAAGTTTTAACTATTAAAAGTTTGCACACTTTTCAAAATTATTTTATTAAACTTAGTAATTTTTTGTGAAATAAATAAATAAAAATAAAAATAAAAAATGCACCCAAAATAGTAAATTTGCCATGTTATTCTTATCAGTGACCAAGCAGGAAAGGGCTAGGAATAGGTTTGCAGCTGAAAATGCATAAATGCTTGTTATGCAAGACTTATCACTTGTCCCAGGGCCACCTCTGGATAACTTGGGGCCTTATGTAGAATTTTAACTATTAAAAGTTTGCACACTTTTCAAAATTATTTTATTAAACTTAGTAATTTTTTGTGAAAAAAATAAATAAATAAAAATAAAAATGAAAAATGCACCCAAAATAGTAAATTTGCCATGTTATTCTTATCAGTGACCAAGCAGGAAAGGGCTAGGAATAGGTTTGCAGCTGAAAATGCATAAATGCTTGTTATGCAAGACTTATCACTTGTCCCAGGGCCACATCTGGATAACTTGGGGCCTTATGTAGAATTTTAACTATTAAAAGTTTGCACACTTTTCAAAATTATTTTATTAAACTTAGTAATTTTTTGTGAAAAAAATAAATAAATACAAATAAAAATATGCACCCAAAATAGTAAATTTGCCATGTTATTCTTATCAGTGACCA
>NC_084748.1:16949100-16959100 GCF_033978785.1 Entelurus aequoreus
TACAGAAAGAACTCTTAAACATATATGCATTCTCCACAAAAGACACGTTCACATGACGTGAGAATGTGAATCGGCCGACGTGTTTACGTTAAGTGAGTATGTGAATGGAAAGACATGTTTACATGATGTGTGTATGTGAATGGACAAACGTGTTTACTTTAAGTGTGAACGGGACTGGACCGACATGTTTGCATTATGTGTGTATGTGAGTGGGCATACATGTTTACTTTACGGGTGTACGTGAATGGATGGACGTGTTTACTTTCAGTGTGTATGTGAATGGACAGACATCTTTAAGTGCGTATGTGAATAGACATGTATGTTTACTTTAAGTGCGTATGTGAGTAGACACACATGCTTACTTTAAGTGCGTATGTGAATAGACAGACATGTTTACGTGATGTTTGTACGTGAACGGACATACATTCTTACATTAAGTGTTTATGTGAATAGACAGACATGTTTACATGATGTTTGTATGTGAACGGACGGACATGTTTACTTTAAGTGTGTATGTGAATAGACAGACACGTTTACATAATGTCTGTATGTGAACACACAGACATGTGTACTTTAAGTGCGTATGTGAAAAGACAAACATGCTTACTTTAAGTACGTATGTGAATATACAGACAGGTTTAACTGATGTTTGTATGTGAACGGACTTACATGCCTACTTTAAGTGTGTATGTGAATAGACAGACATGTTTACATGATGTTTGTATGTGAACGGACGGACATGCTTACTTTAAGTGTGTATGTGAATAGACAGACATGTATACATGATGTTTGTATGTGAACGGACGAACATGCTTACTTTAAGTGTGTATGTGAATAGACAGACATTTATACATGATGTTTGTATGTGAACGGACGGACATGCTTACTTTAAGTGTGTATGTGTACAGACAGACATGTTTACTTTAAGTGTGTATGTGAATAGACAGACATGTTTACATGATGTTTGCATGTGAACGGACAGACATGTGTATGTGAATAGACAGACATGTTTACATGATGTTTGTATGTGAACGGACGGACATGCTTACTTTAAGTGTGTATGTGTACAGACAGACATGTTTACATTAAGTGTTTATGTGAATAGACAGACATGTTTACATGATGTTTGTATGTGAACGGACGGACATGTTTACTTTAAGTGTGTATGTGAATAGACAGACACGTTTACATAATGTCTATATGTGAACACACAGACCTGTGTACTTTAAGTGCGTATGTGAAAAGACAAACATGCTTACTTTAAGTGCGTATGTGAATAGACAGACAGGTTTAACTGATGTTTGTATGTGAACGGACTTACATGCCTACTGTAAGTGTGTATGTGAATAGACAGACATGTTTACATGATGTTTGTATGTGAACGGAC
Source organism: Entelurus aequoreus (assembly GCF_033978785.1). Lineage (NCBI taxonomy): Eukaryota > Metazoa > Chordata > Actinopteri > Syngnathiformes > Syngnathidae > Entelurus > Entelurus aequoreus. Next base: position 16,950,488 of record NC_084748.1, read on the forward strand.
GGACATACTTTAAGTGTGTATGTGAATAGACAGACATGTATACATGATGTTTGTATGTGAACGGACGGACATGCTTACTTTAAGTGTGTATGTGAATAGACAGACATGTATACATGATGTTTGTATGTGAACGGACGGACATGCTTACTTTAAGTGTGTATGTGTACAGACAGACATGTTTACTTTAAGTGTGTATGTGAATAGACAGACATGTTTACATGATGTTTGCATGTGAACGGACAGATATGTGTATGTGAATAGACAGACATGTTTACATGATGTTTGTATGTGAACGGACGGACATGCTTACTTTAAGTGTGTATGTGTACAGACAGACATGTTTACTTTAAGTGTGTATGTGAATAGACAGACATGTTTACATGATGTTTGCATGTGAACGGACAGATATGTGTATGTGAATAGACAGACATGTTTACATGATGTTTGTATGTGAACGGACGGACATGCTTACTTTAAGTGTGTATGTGTACAGACAGACATGTTTACATTAAGTGTTTATGTGAATAGACAGACATGTTTACATGATGTTTGTATGTGAACGGACGGACATGTTTACTTTAAGTGTGTATGTGAATAGACAGACACGTTTACATAATGTCTGTATGTGAACACACAGACATGTGTACTTTAAGTGCGTATGTGAAAAGACAAACATGCTTACTTTAAGTGCGTATGTGAATAGACAGACAGGTTTAACTGATGTTTGTATGTGAACGGACTTACATGCCTACTTTAAGTGTGTATGTGAATAGACAGACATGTTTACATGATGTTTGTATGTGAACGGACGGACATGCTTACTTTAAGTGTGTATGTGAATAGAAAGACATGTATACATGATGTTTGTATGTGAATGGACGGACATGCTTACTTTAAGTGTGTATGTGTACAGACAGACATGTTTACTTTAAGTGTGTATGTGAATAGACAGACATGTTTACATGATGTTTGCATGTGAACGGACAGATATGTGTATGTGAATAGACAGACATGTTTACATGATGTTTGTATGTGAATGGACGGACATGCTTACTTTAAGTGTGTATGTGTACAGACAGACATGTTTACATTAAGTGTTTATGTGAATAGACAGACATGTTTACATGATGTTTGTATGTGAACGGACGGACATGTTTACTTTAAGTGTGTATGTGAATAGACAGACACGTTTACATAATGTCTGTATGTGAACACACAGACATGTGTACTTTAAGTGCGTATGTGAACAGACAAACATGCTTACTTTAAGTGCGTATGTGAATAGACAGACAGGTTTAACTGATGTTTGTATGTGAACGGACTTACATGCCTACTTTAAGTGTGTATGTGAATAGACAGACATGTTTACATAATGTTTGTAAGTGAATGGATAGACATGCTTACTTTAAGTGTGTATGTGAATAGACAGACATGTTTACATGATGTTTGTATGTGAACGGACGGACATGCTTACTTTAAGTGTGTATGTGAATAGACAGACATTTATACATGATGTTTGTATGTGAACGGACGGACATGTTTACTTTAAGTGTGTATGTGAATAGACAGACATGTTTACATGATGTTTGCATGTGAACGGACAGACATGTGTATGTGAATAGACAGACATGTTTACATGATGTTTGTATGTGAACGGACAGACATGCTTACTTTAAGTGTGTATGTGAATGGACAGGCATAATTACTTTAAGTGTGTATGTGAATAGAGACATGTATACATGATGTTTGTATGTGAACGGACGGACATGCTTACTTTAAGTGTGTATGTCTTTGAGACACTTGTGATTTAGGGCTATATAAATAAACATTGATTGATTGATTGATGTGTACAGACAGACATGTTTACTTTAAGTGTGTATGTGAATAGACAGACATGTTTACATGATGTTTGCATGTGAACGGACAGACATGCCTACTTTAAGTGTGTATGTGAATAGACAGACATGCTTACATAATGTTTGTATGTGAACGGACAGACATGTTTACTTTAAGTGTGTATGTGAATAGACAGACATGCTTACATAATGTTTGTATGTGAACGGACAGACATGTTTACTTTAAGTGTGTATGTGAATAGACAGACATGTTTACATGATGTTTGCATGTGAACGGACAGACATGCCTACTTTAAGTGTGTATGTGAATAGACAGACATGCTTACATAATGTTTGTATGTGAACAGACAGACATGTTTACTTTAAGTGTGTATGTCAATAGACAGACATGTTTACATGATGTTTGCATGTGAATGGACAGACATGCTTACTTTAAGTGTGTAGGTGTACAGACAGACATGTTTACTTTAAGTGTGTATGTGAATAGACAGACATGTTTACATGATGTTTGCATGTGAACGGACAGACATGTGTATGTGAATAGACAGACATGTTTACATGATGTTTGTATGTGAACGGACGGACATGCTTACTTTAAGTGTGTATGTGAATGGACAGGCATAATTACTTTAAGTGTGTATGTGAATAGACAGACATGTATACATGATGTTTGTATGTGAACGGACGGACATGCTTACTTTAAGTGTGTATGTGTACAGACAGACATGTTTACTTTAAGTGTGTATGTGAATAGACAGACATGTTTACATGATGTTTGCATGTGAACGGACAGACATGCCTACTTTAAGTGTGTATGTGAATAGACAGACATGCTTACATAATGTTTGTATGTGAACGGGCAGACATGTTTACTTTAAGTGTGTATGTCAATAGACAAACATACTGCATGTACCTTAAGTGTATACATGAATGGACCGGCATGTTTACATTGTGTTTATGTGAATGGAGAGACGGACGCTGGCATGTGAGCTGTAATGTGGCGTGAGGTCCGGGTGGCTCTCACGAAGACTCATGAGAAGGCCAGCTGTAGTTTGCATGTATGATTGATGTGACAGGGCTCGTGGTGTAGTGGGCGGGGCCAGGATCAAAGGTATCTCGGCGCCGAGCATCAATATTTGATCCCGCATCCCCCGCCTCCTCGGATCTGCACGCCAGCTAACTTTAGCACACTTGTTTCCAAAAATAGCAGCGTGTCTGCCAACAATGAATAATTCCGCGGCGCATTCAGAAGGCACACGTGAACGTGTTTCATCCGCTCGGATGTGGGCGACACGCCGCCGCGCGCACTCTCTTCTTGTTGGAAGCGCAGAGGTCACGTGACCACTTGAATAGCCTCCACTTCACAGTGATGTTCAAGATATGTCGCATAAAAACACACATAATCAAAACACATCCCATTTATGTGGGCTGTTAGTCCATCAATGTCCCCAAATTTAACATGAGCTACAATATACCGCAATAATGATCTGGAGTGCATGAGAAAGTACAAAGAAAACATTAAAGCTGCAAGCAGCGTTGGTCGGGTCCGCCTTTTGGCAGGTGCTAGTTCTAGGTGTCCCAATACTTCTGTCCAGTTGTAGTCCTGAGTGAGACCTACATAGAGGTTTTTGTTTCGTGTCTCTACGATATTCGTACTGGGTCATTATAGGGTATTGTGTGTATTGAGGACAAAGAAGGTCTAATCGCATTTTCGTTGTCATTTTTGGCACCGGAGCAGCATCAGTGCTGCGGGTCTTTGAAGGCTCGTAAAATCAAAACGGTAGCACTTATTAAAAATCCGTACATAACTTTTAATCAGAAGGGTTCAATCTCTCTCCTGTAGCAGTTTGAAGCCGAAACGACAAACGGGCTCAGAGGAGATAATGTTTGATGTTTGGTGACCGGTTGTAACAAAAATGTTGTTTTGAAGGAGGAATAGCAAACTTCCTGTTGATTTTTGCTGAAGGATGTCAATCTATGAAATGTAGGTCTAGGTGAGACGTACGTAGAGGTATTTGTTTCATGTCTCTACGACGTTCCTACCAGAAGTTACAAGCAGTTTTGTCTGAGTTTTCCTCTGTGGAGCAGTTTTTTCTCTGTTTTTTCCAAAAATTATGTAGAGCACAATTTTGAGTTTTGGGATTCTGTTTTTTTTTTAGATCGCAGTTTCCACCAGTCCCGATGTGTGCGAGAAATTTGGTGAGTTTTGAAGTATTTTAAGGGGGTCAAATTACAGCTCCAAAATCAAAAACGAGTGTTTTTAGTCATTTTTTGTCTTGAAGGGGAAATTGCCAACTTCCTGTAGATTTTAGCCCGAAGAAATTAATTAATGAAAAGTAGGTCTAAGCAAGACCTAAATACAGGTTTTGATTTCATGTCTCTACGACATTCCTACTGGGAGTTAGAGGCAGATTTCTTCCTAGGGGGCGCTAGAGAGCAATTGGGATTTTTGGGGTTTGGTTTTTTCACCAAAGAGTTTTGTTTGCGTTTTTTTATGTGTGCGAAAAATTTGGCGAGTTTTGAAGCATGTTAAGGGGGGCAAAGTAGTCCGCAAAGCTGCGGAATAATAATAATAAAGAATAAAAAAAAAGCAGTTTTTTCTCTGTTTTATTTAAAAATTGCTCTAGAGCACAATTTTGAGTTTCGGGGTTCGGTTATTTTTTGAGATCGCAATTTCCACCAGTCCCGATGTGTGTGAGAAGTTTGGTGAGTTTTGAAGTATTCTAAGGGGGTCAAATTAGAGGTCAAAGACGTAAAAAACAGTGTTTTTAGTACATTTTTGTCTAAAATGGGAAATTGCCAACTTCCTGTTGGTTTTCGCCCGAGTATGTAAAATTATGAGTTGTAGGTCTAAAGCAGACCTACATACAGGTTTTTGTTTCATGTCTCTACGACCTTCCTAGTGGGAGTTACAGGCAGTTTGTTTGTTTTTTTTCCTAGGGGGCGCTAGAGCTTAATTTTGTTTTTTGGGGTTAGGTTTTTTTATTAAAGTGTGCTGGCACACTTTTTGGATGTGTGTAAAAAATTTGGTGAGTTTTGAAGCATGTTAAGGGGGGCGAAGTAGTGCGCAAAGCTGCGGAAGAAGAAAGAAAGAAAGAAAGAAAGAATAATAATAAAACCTTACAAATACAATAGGTTCCTTTGTAACCAGTACAAAGGACTCCCTGTGGGAGTCCTTTGTACTGGGTACAGGGCGGACCCTAATAAAACATTACAATTTCAATAGGGTCCTTTCGTCCCATTGCAAAAGGACTCCCTTTGGGATTCCTTTTGAAAAGGTCCTGTGCGGACCCTAATAACATGCTTCACAGTAACAGCTGAGTAAGCAACACAGTGACACTCGATAAAGCTGCTGAACACTCTTGGTACTTCCAACACATTGTGTGGAGTTCATTTAAGAAGCATATACTAGGAGGTTGCCTACAGCCGCAACTGTTAATGATCCAGGGTTATTATTATAGCCCGTGCTTAATTGAATAAGAAGGTAATTGGATTATTTACTGTAAAAAAAAATTATGTGCGCGCCTACAAAATGATCTCCTTTATATGTAATTGTTCGGGGTGTATCGAACCAATATTGATATTGGTTCAATATCAGAAAAAAAAAAACAAGTATCGGATGATATCGACTTGCATGTCAAATATCCGACACAAACATTCCTGCAGCGTGTCCTCCAACAAGCACACACTTTCTTGTATTCTAGTCATTTACAAAAGGTAAACATGCCAGGCTACTGAAGCGAGCAGCTACGCTACAGCTAAGCACACAATAGCACACAAGCTAGACACACGGAGCGAGTGTCCTTAATTAAACAATGTGGCAGTCTAAAATAGCACTTTTGTCCATTTAAACAAGTATCAAATCATTTCAGTTGCATATTACTTACGTATTAGCAAGTATCCAGTGACACACGTGTCCGCATCATTGAACTTGCTGCGTTTTGAGCTTAACTTACTGAATTATTGTGGAGGGGGTAACTATTAAAACTCCACTTCACTTTATTAAAAACAGCTTAAGTCCGTTGCAGACGTGAGGTCAGGAAAAACCACATAGGCTATTTTATCCCTACAAGCCTATTTTGCAGGTTTCTCTGCTCTTCAGGGGATTTTATTATTTAATTTATTATTAATGCAGCTGAGATAGGCTCCAGCACCCCCCGTAACCCCTAAAGGGACAAGCGGTACAAAATGGATGGATTATTTATTTTTTTAATTATCTATAAAATCCCCCGAAGAGCAGAGAAACCTGCGAAACAGGCTTGTAGGGATTAAATAGCTTCTGTGTTTTTTCCTGACCTAACATATATATATATATAAAATACATTTTAGATTTATTTTTAATCAATTAAGAATTGTTACCCATAAGAATCGCGATTTTATTCGATAATCGATTCTATTTCACACCCCGACTATGAAACATTAAAAGTCTGTATGATTCATGCTGATATCGTATCTAATCGGCCAAAACCCAAGGCTTCCATATCAGTATCGTATCTGCCCCAATTAATTATCCACTTTTTGTATGCTGTTTACTCCTTCTAAAATGTTTTAACTGACGGACTCAGTTCAGTTTTTCAACAGTCCAGTCTTCATTGACCAAAACCTGTGTTGGGGTGTCAACGAAAAACCAAAACGCATAGAAATTACAGAGCGGACTTCCGCAGTTGGATCTGGATTCTCCTCAGTTCTGGGTGGACTCTTCTTTCCAGGACGCCATTACGTCGATAAAGTCGTTTCTGCACTTCTTACCCAGTTGACAGGACTGTGGTCCAGGACTCTTGTCCTGTAAACCATTGCCTTCAGTTGTAGAAAAAACTGGACCTGGAATGTGACTCTTCAATGTTTTATCGTCTTGAATGGACTTTAAAAGTCCAGAAGGTTGAATGAAAGGCGCTGTTGTTTAATCATGGAGGACTGATGGTCTTCACCTGAATGCAGTTCTTGGAGGTTTTTGATTGGTGGTCCTGTGAGAAAGCACACTGGAAGAAGGACTTAAACGAAGGACAAAGCAAATGAGTTGTGTGACAAATGTTCCCTGTGAGGTAACGAGCCTGCCGTGTTTGACTTTGAGTCTTCTGCTCATCTGACATTTTAGGAAGTAGTAGTACTGTAGTAGGAGTAATAGTAACAGTTGAATAAAATATCTGCTGTCCAGTTGTTATATCTTGCTTTATTGTTGCAATTACAGTTGCAAGTCCAAGACTTGAATCTTTGTTGTGCCCCAAAAAGTGTTAATACTCTAAGCATTGTACTTATTACACACCAGCTGTTTGATTGTAATATGCATCTTAGTTGTAGTTTTCATTAACAAATTTGAAGGTGTTGAAATCGCCATGTAAAATCGCTAATGCTAATCAGTAGCATGTCAATAGCAAAGCCAATGTATATTAGCATCAAGCTAGTGCATTTTTGGAAAAGCGGAGCCTTACTTAACTTACGTTTTTTTTTTTGGAGTCAGTTTCTTTGTTGGCATGGGAAATTGCAACATTAGCTCGAGGTAGTTTGGCTCAGCCCGCTCTCAGTGCTGCTGGAGTGACCAATACGTGCCAAAGTGCGAAGAGCCAACAACCGTGCGTGGGGCCGCACGCCCAACCCAGGTACTCCGGTACCTGGGTTGGGCGGTAGCATGATCTAAATGATCTTTTTCTATGGTTGTAGTGCAAGGACAACAAAAAAATAGCTACGAAATAAATCAGAAGTTACTCAGTCCTTGAGTGTTTTTTTCCCCTAAATACTTTGCCAGCAGGCACAAGACATTGATGCAACGTTGACCATACATACATGTCCTTTAAAACGGACATTGTTGCAAAATAATGACAACCGGACATTGATTAAACGTTGTCAAAAAGCATGTTGTTTCAATGTTGTATTTGTGTTGTAGATCAGTGGTCCCCAACCACCGGGCTGTGGACCGATTGGTACCGGGCCGCACAAGAAATTAAAAAAATAAATAATAATAATAATAATAATAATAATAATAATAATAATACAAAAAATATATAATTTTTAAAAAAATTAAATCAACATAAAAACACAATATATACATTATATATCAATATAGATCAATACAGTCTGCAGGGATACAGTCCGTAAGCACATATGATTGTATTTCTTTATGAAAAAAAAAAACCCACTAGTGAATACAAGCATACTTGGTCAACAGCCATACAGGTCACACTGAGGGTGTTTTTTTTCCCTAAATACTTTGCCAGCAGGCACAAGACATTGATGCAACGTTGATCATACATACATGTCCTTTAAAACGGACATTGTTGCAAAAATAATGACAACCGGACATTGATTAAACGTTGTTAAAAAGCATGTTGTTTCAATGTTGTATTTGTGTTGTAGATCAGTGGTCCCCAACCACCGGGCTGTGGACCGATTGGTACCGGGCCGCACAAGAAATTAAAAAAATAAATAATAATAATAATAATAATAATACAAAAAATATATAATTTTTTTTTAAATTAAATCAACATAAAAAACACAATATATACATTATATATCAATATAGATCAATACAGTCTGCAGGGATACAGTCCGTAAGCACATATGATTGTATTTCTTTATGAAAAAAAAAAAAACACTAGTGAATACAAGCATACTTGGTCAACAGCCATACAGGTCACACTGAGGGTGTTTTTTTTCCCTAAATACTTTGCCAGCAGGCACAAGACATTGATGCAACGTTGATCATACATACATGTCCTTTAAAACGGACATTGTTGCAAAATAATGACAACCGGACATTGAT
>NC_084748.1:16964100-16988650 GCF_033978785.1 Entelurus aequoreus
GGTCACTGATAAGAATAACATGGCAAATTTACTATTTTGGGTACTTTTTTTGTTTTGTTTTTTTTATAAAAAATGACTAATTTTTTAATAAAAAATAAAAAAAAGGGTGAAAACTTGTTGTACTTAAAATTCTCCATAGGGCCCCAAGTTATCCAGGGGTGGCCCTGGGACAAGTGATGAGTCTTGCATAATATGCGTTTATGCATTTTCAGCTCCAAACCTATTCCTAGCCTCTTCCTGCTTCGTCACTGATAAGAATAACATGGCAAATTTACTATTTTGGGTACCCCCCCCCCCTCAAAAAAAAATTACTAAGTTTAATAAAATAATTTTGAAAAGTGAACAAACTTTTAATAGTTAAAATTCTCCATAGGGCCCCAAGTTATCCAGAGGTGGCCCTGGGACAAGTGATAAGTCTTGCATAACAAGCATTTATGCATTTTCAGCTGCAAACCTATTCCTAGCCCTTTCCTGCTTGGTCACTGATAAGAATAACATGTCAAATTTACTATTTTGGGTGCATTTTTCATTTTTTTTTTTTTTAACAAAAAATTACTAAGTTTAATAAAATAATTTTGAAAAGTGTGCAAACTTTTAATAGTTAAAATTCTACATAAGGCCCCAAGTTATCCAGAGGTGGCCCTGGGACAAGTGATAAGTCTTGCATAACAAGCATTTATGCATTTTCAGCTGCAAACCTATTCCTAGCCCTTTCCTGCTTGGTCACTGATAAGAATAACATGGCAAATTTACTATTTTGGGTACATTTGTTCTTTTACAAAAAATGACTAAGTTTAATAAAAATAAAAATAAAAAGTGTGCAAACTTTTGTAATTAAAAAATCTCCATAGGGCCCCAAGTTATCCAGAGGTGGCCCTGGGACAAGTGATGAGTCTTGCATAACATGCATTTATGCATTTTCAGCTCCAAACCTATTCCTAGCCCCTTCCTGCTCGGTCACTGATAAGAATAACATGGCAAATTTACTATTTTAGGTACAGTTTTTATTTTTTTTTACAAAAAATGACTAAGTTTAATAAAATAATTTTGAAAAGTGTGCAAACTTTTTAATAGTTAAAATTCTCCATAGGGCCCCAAGTTATCCAGGAGTGGCCCTGGGACAAGTGATAAAAGTCTTGCATAACAAGCATGTATGCATTTTCACTGATAAGAATAACATGGCAAATTTACTATTTTGGGTACATTTTTTTTTTTTTTTTTTTTTTTTACAAAAAATGGCTACGTTTAATTTAAAAAAAAAAAAAAAGTGTGCAAACTTTTTGTCTTTAAAATTCTCCATAGGGCCCCAAGTTATCCAGGGGTGGCCCTGGGACAAGGGATAAAAATCTTGCATAACAAGCATTTATGCATTTTCAGCTCCAAACCTATTACTAGCCCCTTCCTGATTGGTCACTGATAAGAATAACATGGCAAATTTACTATTTTCGGTAGGGTTTTTTTAAAGTTGTTTTTTTTTTACAAAAAATGACTGTTTAATTAAAAAAAATAAAAATGTGTGCAAACTTTTTGTCTTTAAAATTCTCCATAGGGCCCCAAGTTATCCAGGGGTGGCCCTGGGACAAGTGATACACGTCTTGCATAACAAGCATTTATGCATTTTCAGCTCCAAAGTACTAAAGTGCGACTTCCAAGTGTTTTTTTACGAGCGTATTTGTGTCAAATTGAGAAGTCGGGAGGAATTATTAGTCCTTTGGTAGCATCAAGCTGCTTGGAGCTGGTCCCATCAGGTGCTTGCTCCATGCATGGTCATACAAATGGGCGCTTAGTGAGCGCTTTCAAAGTATCTAGCGTGCACGTGAGCTGAAGCGGTTGCCAGTCCTGTGGGGGTCTTGGCGGCCATGAAGGTGAGGACGTGTGTCACTGCGGACTTCCTGTCACTTTTACTCAGGCGTGCGCGGCCAGGCTGCTCTTCTGGAGGACCACACACCGAAAGGACATCTTTTGCTAAATGAAATGTCGGCAGCAGCAGAGTGTTGGACCATCTGCGCATCCCGCTTGGCTCGCTTCATCTCCGCCTCCTCCCGAGACCGCCCGTGTCAGAGCATCCGTGTGCAGGACGCCGCGCGGCTAATTAAATGCTTAGTTAGCTTCTAGCGCGCGGCTGGGAAGTAGGAGTGTGCACCGGCCGTTTTTCTGATCGTTGGTGTGCTGCCAGGTGAAAAAGTCTTAGTGTTCTTGTTTTGGAGACATGTTGCATTTGTACATGAAATAGCAAACAAAAGTCAACTTAGGTGAGCGTACAGGTCATTATTTTCACAAACCTGTGCTTTTACTCACACGCGCACACACGGATTACACCATATGACAATTTTCCTGTTTTTATTATTTTCTTCTTATTTATTTTTTTTTGCATTTAAAAAAAGGACTGTGGTGTTGTCCAATCACTGCAATCCCTGAGGTAACATACTTATATTCATCCATCCATCCATTTTCTACCGCTTGTATGCACGTCTATTAATCAGGGCAAAATGTATACATTTTTTTTACATGCATTTTAAAACAATGGTTAGTAAATAAATACATAGTTTTATAATGTAAACATGTATATATACGTATATATTTTTAAATTGACTAAATATCATATATATATATATATATATATATATATATATATATATATATATATATATATATATATATATATATATATATATAATTACATATATATATATATATATATATATATATATATATATATATATATATATATAATTACATATATACGCCTATACATACACACACTTATACACACACACACATATATATATATATATACACACACACACATATACATGTACATATATACATACACACTATATATACACTTACAGTATATATAAACACACATTTACATATATGCAGTATATGTACACAAAATCTTTTTTATATAATACAATTTATAAATAATTGTATAATGTATGTATTTTTAACACGTATATATATATATATATATATATATATATATATGTATATTTATTATTATTTATAAATTGTATTATATAAAAAATGTTTGTATATACACTGCATATATGTAAATGTGTGTGTATGTATACTGTATGTGTATATATAGTGTGTATGTATATATGTGTGTGTATATATATATGTGCATGTATATAAATGTGTGTATGTATAGGCGTACATATGTATTTATATGTATACATTTGTGTTTGTATATTTGTGTGTGTGCATGTATGTATATGCATATATATATATATATATATATATATATATATATATATATATATATATATATATATATATATATTGGTCACAAAAAACATTCATGAAGTTTGGTTCTTTTATGAATTTATTATGGGTCTGGGGCCGTACTTATCAAGCTTCTTAGAGTGCCATTTTACACTTAAGTCCTGAGAATTTGCGAAATTTAGTCCTAACTTAAGAATAAAAGCTTTTTATCAACGTTCTTAAGTCTAAGAATCACTCCTACTCTCCACGATATTCAAGAGACCTTCAGAGGTGTCTTAAGTGGTTAGGAGTTGCCAGCAGGGGATGGCACTGAGGCGAGAGAGACGTGCGCGAACGTTCAGGGAACGGAACAATGTTTTTTTTTTTTTTGATGACGAGCAGCTGATCAAACGGTATCGTTTAGACAGAGCGGATATTATTTTTGTCACAGATTTAATACTTTTCGATTCCTTGTTGATTTCTGCATGTGTCTGCAGTGGGCTAGTATATATAGAGCCACCCACACCAGTTTCAAATTAGTTGCCTAATTAATGAATTGGAAAGAAAATGTTATGACAGTAGCGTATGTGTGTGGCCGTGAGGTGAGTGACGTCAGTGAGTGTGTGGGCGATAGAAGAGGGAGCCGTAGCGTGAGTGCCGGCGGGGACTAGTTTTTTTTGTATTATTTTGTAGTTTATTGTCAAAATATACACTCCCATTGTCCACTTAAATATTTCCAAGATATTTCTTTATTCTTAGACAACGGATTCCCTTCCGTGATTGGTCATTTCTATGGACACAGAAATGACGTCACCTAAAATTGCGTTTACGGCACATAGTAATGTCGTTATTCAGCTCTGAGTGTGACACTTAAGATTCAGTCCTACACTTCGCTGAAAGTGTGAGTAAGACGCTTGATAACTAACTTTTAAGTGCAGCTTTCAGCGAAGAATTTATTTACTCTTAAGTCAACTCTTAGCAGACTTCTTAGGAGTAATTCTAAGAAGCTTGATAAGTACGGCCCCTGGATTGTAAATAATTCAATGTATATACTCTGATGATTATCTTGTGTGATGACCGTATTATGATGATAGTATATATTTGTATCATGAATCAATTTAAGTGGACCCCGACTTAAACAAGTTGAAAAACTTATCCGGGTGTTACCATTTAGTGGTCAATTGTACGGAATATGTACTGTACTGTGCAATCTACTAATAAAAGTCTCAATCAATCAGTCTACTGAAAATGTGAGCAAATCTGCTGGGTCAAAAGTATACATACAGCAATGTTAGTGGTTGGTTACATCATGTCCCTTGGCAAGTTTCACTGCAATGAGGTGCTTTTGGTAGCCATCCACAAGCTTCTGGTTGAAATTTTGACCACTCCTCTTGACAAAATTGGTGCAGTTCAGCTAAATTTGTTGGCATATATAGCACACACAAAGCTGATCTTCTGAACTTGTGCGCCGAGGATTACGGCTCTTTAATGAGCAAAATATGGAGCGCAATCCATTGTTTTCAGGAAAATGTCGAATATATGCTGATCATCAGAACCCTTACGATACTGGGAGGAGAAAATTCTATAAGGAAAATATATTTTGCTCACGCATTTATCATAACTGAAACTGTATTGCGAGAGTCGTTTTGCGTTTTATTTAGTACTTCTCAAAAGTGCGTGAAGGCAAACTGGCATCCGCACAGAAATGGCTGTCAGAAAGTAGGCGATCCCTCTGAAGCTTAAAAATATCAGCTATTCAGCAATATTACTTTATAATTTTAGGGGCTGAATACTGTATTTTTCTGGACCATAGGGCGCACCAGATTGTAAGGCGCACTGCCGATGAGCGGGTCTATTCAGGTCTTTTTTTCATACAAAAGGCGCATTGAAGGGGTCATATTATGATTTTTTTTCTAAATGTAAAACACTTCCTTGTGGTCTACATAACATGTAATGGTAGTTCTTTGGTCAAAATGTTGCATAGATGATGTTTTACAGATCATCTTCAAGCCGCTTTCTGACAGTCGCTTCCGGATGCGCAGTTTTGTGGGCGGTCTTATTTACGTGGCTCACCTTCGGCAGCGTCTTCTCCCCGTCATCTTTGTTGTAGCGGTGTAGCGTGCAAGGACGGGAGTGGAAGAAGTGTCAAAAGATGGCGCTAACTGTTTTAATGACATTCACACTTTATTTGAATCCACAACGGAGCAGCATCACTAGTGCAATAACAAGGCCGACCGGAACTCTCTAATAACTAAAGTTCCTTGGGTGAATAATGCAAACTCACTACACCGGTATGTTTTAGCGCTTTCATGGCGAGTTTACTGACAGATATAAGTAAGAACTTTACACTACTTTATGTTACAAATGGCAACAGCAGAGGCTGTATGCCCCATAACAAGAAAATAGAGAAAAAGAAGAAGCTTATCGACACAGACTACAGTGGCAGACTTGTGCAAATTTTCAGGACTTATGCAGATCCCAAATACACATCAGCAGGTACCAGAAAGTAGGAAAAATTGCTTTTGCATAATACTCGTGAAACAAAACGGCAGATATTATGACTGCTAATGGGTGCCATTTTGCGGTCCTTATACACACACCATAATAATACTTGTATCTTTGACTACGGTATCCGTAATGCGCCGACAATCCATCAAGCGGCGCGGCTTCAAACATTTTGACAGGTTTTTGAGCGCCGTGTAATGTTCTTTATTTAAAGGAACATTTAAAGTTTTTGGTGTTGTTTACTGGCGTGATATAGCAGTCCACACGTATCTCTTATGTGTGACTGCCATCTACTGGTCACACTTATCATTACAACATGTACCAAATAAAATTGCTTCGAGGTCGGTAAGCACAACCAGAATTATTCCGTACATTAGGCGCTACCGGGTTATAAGGCGAACTGTCGATATTTGAGAAAATGAAAGGATTTTAAGTGCGCCTTATAGTCCGAAAAATATGGTAGTTAAATAGACTTTTTGTGTCGACCGGTGCTTTTTTTTCCTTTTTAATGACGTCTGTTTTTTTACGGAGCCCCTAAAGGGACATGGGGGAAACAATTTTTTTTAATAATTTTTATTTTTTTTATTTTATATTTTTTTAGACATGTATCTCGTGATACATGTCTTAAAAAAAATTAAAAAAAACATTTTTTTTTTTTTATAGCTTTACAAAAAGTTTCTCGTGCGCACGAGATACATGTCTAAAAAAAAATTAAAACAATTATAAAACATTTTTTTCACCCATGTCCCTTGAGGGGTTCCAAAGTTTTTTCATATAGAAGACTTATTATTTAAAAGTTAAAGTACCAATGATTGTCACACACACAAGAGGTGTGGCGAAATTATTCTCTGCATTTGACCCATAACCCTTGATCACCCCCCGGGAGGGAAGGGGAGGGGAGCAGTGAGCAGCAGCGGTGGCCACGCCCGGGAATCATTTTTGGTGATTTAACCCCCAATTCCAACCCTTGATGCTGAGTGTCAAGCAGGGAGGTAATGGGTCCCATTTTTATAGTCTTTGGTATTAATCTATCTCCTATGCGAAACATGTTTTTGTAATATGCATTTTCTTGCGACCGGAGCATTTCAGCGCGTGCTCGCAGTCAGTGCCAGCGTCTTCCAAAAAAAAAAAAAAAGGACATTCACCACAGGACTGCTTCTAAAATGTCCATGTTTGAAAATGCAGCAAAATGCCAGAGGTAGGACCATAATACAATGAATGTGCAGTAAATGAGTGTCTCCATGGTGACAGGTTGCTTTGAAAAAAAAAAATAATTAAATTAAATTGCACACGCAGTATTAGTAGATCACACGGAACACGCCCACTAATAGTACATGCAATTAACTCGTTGCTTAGCTTGTGGTATTTGGATCGTTTTTATCAACGTACATATATATTTGTTAATGTTATTTTTTGATGACTATGCAAGTTTGTCTTGTATAAAAGGGACTTGGTGGCCATAGGGCAAGTCTACTTTTGCAACACGGAGACTGGATTTGACGTCACGGCGTCCCTGCGTCATCCTAGTTCACGTTCAGCCTCGCCGTAGCAGCGTAGGACGTCTGACATTCAGTCAGCCCCGGGCGTTGATGCTCCCTGAAGAAGATGAATTCCTACGCCCTCGCTGCCTCGCCAACAGCCGGGCGAGTAGCTTCAAGTGGAAAAGAAAAAGGAAAAGAAAGATGCAGAGAGAATGGAAAGTGGCTGGAAGACAATATGTGGTCTTGAGCTTTTACTGCACTTTATTCGCGTTACTTCAAGTCTCTTTGACTCACATGAGCTGCACTTTGGATTAAATGTTGGGAGGCAAACACTCCGAGGTTATGTCAAAATAAAAAAAGTCATTCGGTCGTCTCAAGAAACACTGAATGTTTTCTTTCCTGTAGGGAATTGAATTATATTTATATAGCGCTTTTCTCTAGTGACTCAAAGCGTTTTTTTTACATAGTGAAAAGACTGCAAGTCTGTTCCAAAGTCAAACTGCGTCCAGCCTTAACTTTTTATAAAGTGTAGACGCAATGTTTGGACATGTTTTACCGTCATACACGTGTAAAAAGGAAGGGAAGTGGTGTTCGTAGTGGAAGGAGTTGATCTTGTATGATATCAATCAATCAATGTTTATTTATATAGCCCTAAATCACAAGTGTCTCAAAGGGCTGTACAAGCCACAACGACATCCTCGGTACAGAGCCCACATACGGGCAAGGAAAACTCACCCCAGTGGGACGTCAATGTGAATGACTATGAGAAACCTTGGAGAGGACCGCATATGTGGGTAACCCCCACCCCCCCCCCCCCACCTCTAGGGGAGACCGAAAGCAATGGATGTCGAGTGGGTCTGACATAATATCAATATATGTACAGTATGTGTATATATATATATATGTGTGTATGTGTATATGTATGTGTGTATGTATATAGATATACAAACCTACATACCTAGGTTCCATTCTAGAGGCTAACCTTTCCTGTGATAAAATGGCAACCAAGGTAATCAAAAAGGTTAACCAACGAACGAGATTTCTCTACAGAATTTCCTATCTGGTCAACAAAAGCACCTTGAGGATTCTGGCGGGAACTCTCGTTCAACCCTTTTTCGATTACGCATGCACCTCCTGGTACCCCAGCACCTCCAAAACCCTCAAATCTAAACTCCAAACATCTCAGAACAAGCTAGTCAGGTTACTTCTAGACCTCCACCCCAGATCCCACCTCACTCCTACCCACTTCTCTAAAGTGGGCTGGCTCAGGGTGGAGGACAGAGTTAAACAACTTGCACTGAGCCTAGTCTATAAAATCCGCTACACCTCCCTAATACCGAAGTACATGTCAAACTACTTCCTTAACGTAAATGACCGCCATAACCACAACACCAGGGGGAGCTCCACTAACCACGTTAAACCCAGATTCCGAACTAACAAAGGTCTTAACTCATTCTCTTTCTATGCCACATCAATGTGGAATGCACTCCCAACAGGTATAAAAGAAAGGGCATCTCTATCCTCCTTCAAACCCGCAATAAAAGTTCACCTCCAGGCAGCTACAACCCTAAACTAACACCCTCCCCGGATTGCTAACAATCAAATGTAAACAATCAAATGCAGATACTTTTTCTTTTTCTTATGCCTTCTGATCTCTCTCTCTCTCTCTCTCTCTCTCTCTCTCTATGTCCACTACTTGATGTCCATACCCCCCCCCCTCCCTCCACACCCCTGATTGTAAATAATGTAAATAATTCAATGTGATTATCTTGTGTGATGACTGTATTATGATGATAGTATATATGATAGTATATATCTGTATCATGAATCAATTTAAGTGGACCCCGACTTAAACAAGTTGAAAAACGTATTCGGGTGTTACCATTTAGTGGTCAATTGTACGGAATATGTACTTCACTGTGCAACCTACTAATAAAAGTCTCAATCAATCAATCAATCAAACCCCGTTTCCATATGAGTTGGGAAATTGTGTTAGATGTAAATATAAACGGAATACAATGATTTGCAAATCCTTTTCAACACATATTCAATTGAATGCACTACAAAGACAAGATATTTGATGTTCAAACTCATAAACTTTTTTTTTTGTTTTTGCGAATAATAATTAACTTAGAATTTAATGGCTGCAACACGTGCCAAAGTAGTTGGGAAAGGGCATGTTCACCACTGTGTTACATGGCCTTTCCTTTTAACAACACTCAGTAAACGTTTGGGAACTGAGGAGACACATTTTTGAAGCTTCTCAGGTGGAATTCTTTCCCATTCTTGCTTGATGTACAGCTTAAGTTGTTCAACAGTCCGGGGGTCTCCGCTGTGGTATTTTAGGCTTCATAATGCGCCACACATTTTCAATGGGAGACATTTCTGGACTACAGGCAGGCCAGTCTAGTACCCGCACTCTTTTACTATAAAGCCACGTTGATGTAACACGTGGCTTGGCATTGTCTTGCTGAAATAAGCAGGGGCGTCCATGGTAACGTTGCTTGAATGGCAACATGTTGCTCCAAAACCTGTATGTACCTTTTCAGCATTAATGACGCCTTCACAGATGTGTAAGTTACCCATGTCTTGGGCACTAATACACCCCCATACCATCACAGATGCTGGCTTTTCAACTTTGCGCCTATAACAATCCGGATGGTTCTTTTCCTCTTTGGTCCGGAGGACACGACGTCCACAGTTTCCAAAAACAATTTGAAATGTGGACTCGTCAGACCACAGAACAGTTTTCCACTTTTTATCAGTCCATCTCAGATGAGCTCGGGCCCAGCGAAGCCGACGGCGTTTCTGGGTGTTGTTGATAAATGGCTTTGGCTTTGCATGGGAGAGTTTTAACTTGATGTAGCGACAAACTGTAGTTACTGACAGTGGTTTTCTGAAGTGTTCCTGAGCCCCTGTGGTGATACCCTTTACACACTGATGTCGCTTTTTGATGCAGTAACGCAGGTCTGTAATATCAACTGTTGGCATGCTAACATTAGCATGCTAACTTTTCTTGGAAATTTTTCAGCAGTCCGCCTCAGAGTTATATAATGTGACGCCTCCTACCCATTCGGCTTGCGCGCGTGCAGCATTGACACGCCATGTCTAACAGAAATATTTACGTTGTTTAACAAGTTTGGTTTTTACTAAGCGGCGCTTCATGCAGCTCAAACAAAGTGCAATAATAAACCATGACGATTAGTCATCAGCGTGCAAAGAAAGTAAACAAAGACCTCTTGTGTTAGCTCATTTATCTTCATTACAGTCAATCTAGAACAGGGGTCACCAACCTTTTTGAAAGCAAGAGCTACTTCTTGGGTAGTGATTAATGCGAAGGGCTACCAGTTTGATACACACTTAAATAAATTGCCAGAAATAGCCAATTTGCTCAATTTACCTTTAACTCTGTTATTATTAATAATGAATGATATGTACACTTAATTGAACGGTTTAAAAGAGGAGAAAACACGAAAAAAATGACAATTAAATTTTGAAACATAGTTTATCTTAAATTTCGTCTCTTTAAAATTCAAAATTCAACCGAAAAAAAGAAGAGAAAAACTAGCTAATTCTAATCTTTTTGAAAAAATAAAAAAAATAATTTATGGAACACCATTAGTAATTTTTCCTGATTAAGATTAATTTTAGAATTTTGATGACATGTTTTAAATAGGTTAAAATCCAATCTACATTTTGTTAGAATATATAACAAATTGGACCAAGCTATATTTCTAACAAAGACAAATCATTATTTCTTCTAGATTTTCCAGAACAAAATTTTTAAAAGGAATTCAAAAGACTTTGAAATAAGATTTAAATTTGATTCTACAGATTTTCTAGATTTGCCAGAATAGTTTTTTTGAATTTTAATCATAATAAGTTTGAAGAAATATTTCACAAATATTCTTCGTCGAATAAACAGAAGCTAAAATGAAGAATTAAATTAAAATGTATTTATTATTCTTTACAATAAAACAAATAAATTTACTCAAACATTGATTTAAATTGTCAGGAAAGAAGAGGAAGGAATTTAAAAGGTAAAAAGGTATATGTGTTTAAAAATCCTAAAATCCTTTTTAAGGTTGTATTTTTTCTCTAAAATTGTCTTTCTGAAAGTTATAAGAAGCAAAGTAAAAAAAATAATGAATTTATTTAAACAAGTGAAGACCAAGTCTTTAAAATATTTTCTTGGATTTTCACATTTTATTTGAGTTTTGTCTCTTAGAATTAAAAATGTCGGGCAAAGCGTGACCAGCTTGCTAGAAAATAAATAACATTTAAAAAATAGAGGCAGCTCACTGGTAAGTGCTGCTATTTGAGCTATTTTTAGAACAGGCCAGCGGGCTACTCATCTGGTCCTTACGGGCTACCTGGTGCCCGCGGGCACCGCGTTGGTGACCCCTGATCTAGAAGGTCGGGGGGAAAAAAAATGCTGAGCAAACAAAAAAAGACTTGTAGTATAGTTATCTAATGCTAAGTTTTGCATTGGCTGATTTTGTATTTTGCCTTCAAACTGAAACATTTGCTGTTGTTGTTTTTTGGGTTGTTTTTTTTTTTACCGGCGTCCTGAGTTATTGATCGCAGTCTTCTTTTACTGCATCGATTGTCCCACTAAGGATCTGAAGAACGGTAATCTCCGGCCAATTGCCAGCACCCATGTTGTCTAATTCACTACTTTAACGCTCACATGCAGGCGCAAAGTGGCTGCACTTAAAACATGGAATCATCTCCTTTACTGCTGCTGCCTTCCTTTTTAATATCCCCCTGAGAACCAGCGTCCACTGCAGAGGACGTTGGCTTTATAGTCAAAATGAGTTTTACCCCCGGTTAAATATTAATATTGTGTAATATGTGATGAATCCTTGTACATTTCTATTCGGGCTACAGTATCAAAAATACCACAAAAACGCATTACACATATTAAAAAAAAAAAAGTTAAAGTACCAATGATTGTCACACACACACTAGGTGTGGCGAAATTATTCTCTGCATTTGACCCATCACCCTTGATCACCCCCTGGGAGGTGAGGGGAGCAGTGAGCAGCAGCAGCGGTGGCCACGCCCGGGAATCATTTTTGGTGATTTAACCCCCAATTCCAACCCTTGATGTTGAGTGCCAAGCAGGGAGGTAATGGGTCCCATTTTTATAGTCTTTGGTATGACTCTGCCGGGGTTTGAACTCACAACCTACCGATCCCAGGGCGGACACTCAATCTTGCAGTTTGTTTTGACCCCACATGCTCCTTAAAGGGGAACTGCACTTTTGTTGGTATTTTTCCTATCGTTCACAATCATTAACACAATTAAAAACACATATTTTGAATGTTTTTATGCATTCTAAATCATAAAAAACAGCAAGTACAAGGTGGCTAACAACACAGCGAATGGGAGTACACATAAAACAGTTAAAAAACTGCCAACAATACTCCATTTACATGTCGTGACCTGAATATTTTCAGGTGTTAGTGATATTGTTATTATAAGTGCTGACACAGACAGACTATTTTTTAGCTATAAAAGTCTGCCTTGAGTAGTAGTGTTGTTGTTGTTTTAGAAGGGAAAAGCGAGCGTTGCGGTGCGTCTGTGAAAAAACAAGTAAATATTACTTGTTATTATGAACGTTACTACATGACATATATACTTACAGCGTGTATATAAAACATGATGGATGTTTTTGGGTGTTTTAGAGCGCTTTTATAGGCGGAATAGAGCGACTCCTTTTAGCTCCATTGTTAGCTGACTCTTGCTAACCCTTATTTACGAGTTAGAAAGCATTAAACAAAGCTAACGGGAGTACACATAAAACCCTCTAAAAAAACGTTCAAAAACTGCCAACAGTACTCCATTTACATGTTGTGACCTGAATATTAACCAGGTGTTAGTGATATTGTTATTATAAGTGCTGACACAGACGGACTATTTTTTAGCTATCACAGTCTGCATTGATTAGTAGTGTTGTTGTTGAAGGGAAAAGCGAACGTTGAGGTGCGTTTGTGAAAAAACAAGTAAATATTACGTTATTATGAATGTTACTACATGACATATATACTTACAGCGTGTATATAAAACATGATGGAGGTTTTTGGGTGTTTTAGAGCGTGTTATAGGCGGAATAGAGCGACTCCTTTTAGCTCCATTGTTAGCTGACTCTTGCTAACCCTTATTTACGAGTTAGAAAGCATTAAACAAAGCTAACGGGAGTACACATAAAACCCTCTAAAAAAAACGTTCAAAAACTGCCAACAGTACTCCATTTACATGTTGTGACCTGAATATTAACCAGGTATTAGTGATATTGTTATTATAAGTGCTGACACAGACGGACTATTTTTTAGCTATGACAGTCTGCATTGATTAGTAGTGTTGTTGTTGAAGGGAAAAGCGAACGTTGAGGTGCGTTTGTGAAAAAACAAGTAAATATTACGTTATTATGAATGTTACTACATGACATATATACTTACAGCGCGTATATAAAACATGATGGAGGTTTTTGGGTGTTTTAGAGCGCTTTATAGGCGGAATAGAGCGACTCCTTTTAGCTCCATTGTTAGCTGACTCTTGCTAACCCTTATCTACGAGTTAGAAAGCATTAAACAAAGCTAATGGGACTACACATAAAACCCTCTAAAAAAACGTTCAAAAACTGCCAACAGTACTCCATTTACATGTTGTGACCTGAATATTAACCAGGTGTTAGTGATATTGTTATTATAAGTGCTGACACAGACGGACTATTTTTTAGCTATCACAGTCTGCATTGATTAGTAGTGTTGTTGTTGAAGGGAAAAGCGAACGTTGAGGTGCGTTTGTGAAAAAACAAGTAAATATTACGTTATTATGAATGTTACTACATGACATATATACTTACAGCGTGTATATAAAACATGATGGAGGTTTTTGGGTGTTTTAGAGCGTGTTATAGGCGGAATAGAGCGACTCCTTTTAGCTCCATTGTTAGCTGACTCTTGCTAACCCTTATTTACGAGTTAGAAAGCATTAAACAAAGCTAACGGGAGTACACATAAAACCCTCTAAAAAAAACGTTCAAAAACTGCCAACAGTACTCCATTTACATGTTGTGACCTGAATATTAACCAGGTATTAGTGATATTGTTATTATAAGTGCTGACACAGACGGACTATTTTTTAGCTATGACAGTCTGCATTGATTAGTAGTGTTGTTGTTGAAGGGAAAAGCGAACGTTGAGGTGCGTTTGTGAAAAAACAAGTAAATATTACGTTATTATGAATGTTACTACATGACATATATACTTACAGCGTGTATATAAAACATGATGGAGGTTTTTGGGTGTTTTAGAGCGCTTTATAGGCGGAATAGAGCGACTCCTTTTAGCTCCATTGTTAGCTGACTCTTGCTAACCCTTATCTACGAGTTAGAAAGCATTAAACAAAGCTAATGGGACTACACATAAAACCCTCTAAAAAAACGTTCAAAAACTGCCAACAGTACTCCATTTACATGTTGTGACCTGAATATTAACCAGGTATTAGTGATATTGTTATTATAAGTGCTGACACAGACGGACTATTTTTTAGCTATCACAGTCTGCATTGATTAGTAGTGTTGTTGTTGAAGGGAAAAGCGAACGTTGAGGTGCGTTTGTGAAAAAACAAGTAAATATTACGTTATTATGAATGTTACTACATGACATATATACTTACAGCGTGTATATAAAACATGATGAAGGTTTTTGGGTGTTTTAGAGCGCTTTATAGGCGGAATAGAGCGACTCCTTTTAGCTCCATTGTTAGCTGACTCTTGCTAACCCTTATTTACGAGTTAGAAAGCATTAAACAAAGCTAACGGGAGTACACATAAAACCCTCTAAAAAAACGTTCAAAAACTGCCAACAGTACTCCATTTACATGTTGTGACCTGAATATTAACCAGGTATTAGTGATATTGTTATTATAAGTGCTGACACAGACGGACTATTTTTTAGCTATCACAGTCTGCATTGATCAGTAGTGTTGTTGTTGAAGGGAAAAGCGAACGTTGAGGTGCGTTTGTGAAAAAACAAGTAAATATTACGTTATTATGAACGTTACTACATGACATATATACTTACAGCGTGTATATAAAACATGATGGAGGTTTTTGGGTGTTTTAGAGCGCTTTATAGGCGGATTAGAGCGACTCCTTTTAGCTCCATTGTTAGCTGACTCTTGCTAACCCTTATCTACGAGTTAGAAAGCATTAAACAAAGCTAACGGGAGTACACATAAAACCCTCTAAAAAAACGTTCAAAAACTGCCAACAGTACTCCATTTACGTGTTGTGACCTGAATATTAACCAGGTATTAGTGATATTGTTATTATAAGTGCTGACACAGACGGACTATTTTTTAGCTATCACAGTCTGCATTGATTAGTAGTGTTGTTGTTGAAGGGAAAAGCGAACGTTGAGGTGCGTTTGTGAAAAAACAAGTAAATATTACGTTATTATGAATGTTACTACATGACATATATACTTACAGCGTGTATATAAAACATGATGGAGGTTTTTGGGTGTTTTAGAGCGTGTTATAGGCGGAATAGAGCGACTCCTATTAGCTGACTCTTGCTAATTCTTATTTACGAGTTAGAAAGCATTAAACAGAGCTAATGGGAGTACACATAAAGTCCTCTAAAAAAACGTTCAAAAACGGACAATACTCCATTTACATGTTGTGACCTGAATATTAACCAGGTATTAGTGATATTGTTATTATAAGTGCTGACGCAGACAGACTATTTTTTAGCTATCACAGTCTGCATTGATTAGTAGTGTTGTTGTTGAAGGGAAAAGCGAACGTTGAGGTGCGTTTGTGAAAAAACAAGTAAATATTACGTTGTTATGAATGTTACTACATGACATATATACTTACATGTAGCGTGTATATAAAACACGATGGAGGTTTTTGGGTGTTTTAGAGCGTGTTATAGGCGGAATAGAGCGACTCCTTTTAGCTCCATTGTTAGCTGACTCTTGCTAACCCTTATTTACGAGTTAGAAAGCATTAAACAAAGCTAACGGGAGTACACATAAAACCCTCTAAAAAAACGTTCAAAAACTGCCAACAGTACTCCATTTACATGTTGTGACCTGAATATTAACCAGGTATTAGTGATATTGTTATTATAAGTGCTGACACAGACGGACTATTTTTTAGCTATCACAGTCTGCATTGATTAGTAGTGTTGTTGTTGAAGGGAAAAGCGAACGTTGAGGTGCGTTTGTGAAAAAACAAGTAAATATTACGTTATTATGAATGTTACTACATGACATATATACTTACAGCGTGTATATAAAACATGATGGAGGTTTTTGGGTGTTTTAGAGCGCTTTATAGGCGGAATAGAGCGACTCCTATTAGCTGACTCTTGCTAATTCTTATTTACGAGTTAGAAAGCATTAAACAGAGCTAATGGGAGTACACATAAAGTCCTCTAAAAAAACGTTCAAAAACGGACAATACTCCATTTACATGTCGTGACCTGACTATTAACCAGGTATTAGTGATATTGTTATTATAAGTGCTGACGCAGACAGACTATTTTTTAGCTATCACAGTCTGCCTTGAATAGTAGTGTTGTTGTTGTTGTTGAAGGGAAAAGCGAACGTTGCGGTGTTTGTATGTGGAAAAAACAAGTAAATATAACATGTTGTTATGAATGTTACTACATGACATATATACTTACAGCGTGGTCAAATGTGTTAGTAGTGTGGTGTAATGGTTAACATAGCAGATATGCTCCAAAATTGGAGGGGCGTTGGCACACAATAGTTATTCGAGAGTCTACAATGTGTAGTTTGTCTTTTATTATTGCTATAGTGGTTCACTTTGCTGATGATTATGAATCTAAAATCAAACCTGATGCATCTAGGAACCTGTGGTCCAAAAGGGGAAAGGCATTGGTTTACAATGGTTAGTCCAGAGTCTACGCTGTGTAGTCTGCCCTGGTTTTTGTAGCATAGTAGTTCACATAGCTGAGGATCATAAATCTAAAATTCAACCTGATATATCTAGGAACACGCAGTCCAAAAGGGCAGGGGCTTTGGAATGCAATGGTTATTTCATAATCTAAAGCAGGAGTCACCAACGCGGTGCCCGCGGGCACCAGGTAGCCCGTAAGGACCAGATGAGTAGCCCGCTGACCTGTTCTAAAAATAGCTCAAATAGCAGCACTTACCAGTGAGCTGCCTCTATTTTTTAAATTGTATTTATTTACTAGCGAGCTGGTCTCGCTTTGCTCGACATTTTTAATTCTAAGAGAGACAAAACTCAAATAGAATTTGAAAATCCAAGAAAATATTTTAAAGACTTGGTCTTCACTTGTTTAAATAAATTCATTAATTTTTTTACTTTGCTTCTTATAACTTTCAGAAAGACAATTTTAGAGAAAAAATACAACCTTAAAAATGATTTTAGGATTTTTGAACACATATACCTTTTTACCTTTTAAATTCCTTCCTCTTCTTTCCTGACAATTTAAATCAATGTTCAAGTAATTTTTTTTTTTATTGTAAAGAATAATAAATACATTTTGATTCAATTCTTCATTTTAGCTTCTGTTTTTTCGACGAAGAATATTTGTGAAATATTTCTTCAAACTTATTATGATTAAAATTCAAAAAAATTATTCTGGCAAATCTAGAAAATCTGTAGAATTAAATGTAAATCTTATTTCAAGGTCTTTTGAATTTCTTTTAAAATTTTTGTTCTGTAAAATCTAGAAGAAATAATGATTTGTCTTTGTTAGAAATATAGCTTTGTCCAATTTGTTATATATTCTAACAAAGTGCAGATTGGATTTTAACCTATTTAAAGCATGTCATCAAAATTCTAAAATTAATCTTAATCAGGAAAAATGACTAATGATGTTCCATAAATTATTTTTTTTATTTTTTCAAAAAGATTCGAATTAGCTAGTTTTTCTCTTCTTTTTTTCAGTTGAATTTTGAATTTTAAAGAGTCAAAATTGAAGATAAACTATGTTTCAAAATTTAATTGTCTTTTTTTTCGTGTTTTCTCCTCTTTTAAACCGTTCAATTAAGTGTCAATATCATTCATTATTAATAATAACATAGAGTTAAAGGTAAATTGAGCAAATTGGCTATTTCTGGCAATTTATTTAAGTGTGTATCAAACTGGTAGCCCTTCGCATTAATCAGTACCCAAGAAGTAGCTCTTGGTTTCAAAAAGGTTGGTGACCCCTGATCTAAAGTGTGTATTCCTCCCTTTTTTAGTAATGTAATGGTTCACACAGCTGATGCTCTCGAATTTAGAATTCAACGTGATACATCGAGGAACTTATGGCCTAAAAGGGGAAAGACATTGGTACTTGATAGTCTAGATTCTACAGTGTGTATCTGCTTTTTTTTTTAGTAGCGTAGTGGTTAACACGGCGGATACTCAAGAATCTAAAATTCAACCTGATACATCTAGGAACTTATGGTCCAAATGTGTAGGGGCATTAGTATACAATGGTTAGTCCAGAGTCGAAAGTGTGTAGTCAGCCCTTTTTTAGTAGCATAGTAGTTCCCATAGCCGATGCTCTTGAAACTAGAATTCAACCTGATACATTGTGGAACACAAAGAACAAAAATAGGAGGGGCATTGGTTAGTCCAGAGTCTAAAGTGTGTAGTCTGCCTTTTATTATTAGTGTAGTGGTTCACACAGCTGTTGCTGTTGAAACTGGAATTCAACCTGATACATTGAGAAACATAGGGTCCAAAAGGGGAAATGTGTTAGTTTACAATAGTTAGTCCAGTGTCTACACTGTGTAGTCTGCCCTGTTTTTGTAGCATAGTAGTTCACATAGCTGATGATCATAAATCCAACATTCAACCTGATATATCTGGGAAGACACGGTCCAAAGGGACGCAGTGCGTAGTCCAGAGTCTAAAAGTGTGTAGTCATAGCTTTTTTTAGTAGTGTAATGGTTCACACAGCTGATGCTCTTGAATTTAGAATTCAACGTGATACATTGAGGAACTTATGGCCTAAAAGGGCAACGACATTGGTATGTGATAGTTAGTTCAGATTCTACAGTGTGTATCTGCTTTTTTTGAGTAGGGTAGTGGTTCACATAGTGGATGCTCATGGTTCTACAAAGTATAATTCAACCTGATGCATCACGAAACATAAAAGAGGAGGGGCATTGATACGCAATAGTTAGTCCAAAGTCTACAGTGTGTAGTCTGCCTTTTATTAGTAGTGTAGTGGTTCACATAGCCAAGGCTCTTGAATCTAGAATTCAGCCTGACACAGTGATGAACAAATAAATGGGCAATATACAAACCTCTCCATATCCTACATTTCTCAACCGATTCGAAGCGTTCCAACATCCACACACTCTCCACTCACCCTGGACATTCGAGCTAGCATGTTTTCCAGTTTGGAAAATTCCCTGATTACCCGGAATTACCAGGAATGTACCCCCCATTGAAAATAAATGGGTGATAAACAAATCTCTCCATAGCTCATATTTCCCAACCAATTCGAACCGTTCCAACATCCCCACACTCCACTCACCCTGAACATTCAAGCCTGCATGTTTCCTGAAAATTCCCTGATTAGCCTGGAATTACCAGGAATTTCCCGCCATTGAAAATAAATGGCCGGTATACAAACCTCTCCATATCCCACATTTCTCAACCGATTTCGAACCATTCCGACATCCACACTCTCCACTCACTTTGAACATTCAATCCAACGTTTTTCCCGAATAATTCCTGATTACCAGGAATTTCCCCCCCATTGAAAATAATTGGGCTATATACAAACCTCTCCATAGCTAACGTTTCTCATCCAATTTGAACCGTTCCAACATCCACACACTCCTCTCATCCTGGGCATTCAAGCCAACATGTTTTCCGGTTCCGAAAAATCCCTGATTACCCGTAATTACCAGGAATCCCCCCCTCCCCCATTGAAAATAAATGGGCAATTTCCAAACCTCTCCATATCCTACATTTCTCAACCGATTCGAACCGTTCCAACATCCACACACTCCACTCACCCTGGACATTCAAGCCTGCATGTTTCCCGAAAATTCCCTGATTACCCAGAATTACCAGGAATTTCCCCTTGAAAATAATTGGGCAATATACAAACCTCTCCATATCCACATTCTCAACCGATTCGAACCGATCCAACATCCACACACTCACTCACCCTGAAAATTCAGCAGCTTGTTTCCAGAAAATTCCTGATTACCAGAATTACCAGGAATTTTCTCCATTGGAAAAAAATGGGCAATATACAAACCTCTCATATTCCACATTTCTCAACGATTCGAACCGTTCCAACATCCACACACTCCACTCACCCTGAAAATTCAAGCCAGCATGTTTCTCAAATTCCCTTATTACCCGGAATTACCAGGAATTTCCCCCATTGAAACATAGGGGCAATATACAAACTTTCATAGCTCACATTTTTCATCCGATTTAAACCGTTCACCATCCACACACTCCACTCAACCTCGACATTCAAGCTGCATGTTTTCCGGTTCAAAAAATTCCCTGATTACCCGTAATTACCAGGAATCCCACCCCATTGAAATAAATGGGCAATTTCCGAACATCTCCATATCGTACATTTCTCAACCGATTCGAACCGTTCCAACATCCACAGACTTCACTCACCCCAGACATTCCAGCCAGCATGTTTCCCGGTTTTGAAAATTCTCTGATTACCAGGAATTACCCGGAATTTCTCCCCATTGAAAAATAAACGGGCAATTTACAAACCTCTCCACATTCCCACAATTCTCAACCGATTCGAACCGTTCCAACAACCACACACTCCACTCAACCCTGACATTCAAGCCAGTATGTTTCCCGTTTGAAAATTCCTTGATTACCCTGAATTGCCAGGAATTCCCCCCCCCCCCCATTGAAAATAAATGGGCAATAGACAAACCTCTCCTAGATCATATTTTTCAACCGATTCAAACCGTTCCAACATCCACACACTCCACTCACCCTGGACATTCAAGCCAACATGTTTCCCGACATTTCCCTGATTACCTGGAATTACCAGGAATTTCCCCCCATTGAAAACATAGGGGCAATATACAAACCTCTCCATAGCTCACATTTCTCATCTCTCCATAGCTCACATTTCTCATCCGATTTAAACCGTTCCACCATCCACACACACTCCACTCAACCTCAAAATTTAAGCTGGCATGTTTTCCGGTTCCAAAAATTCCCTGATTACCCGTAATTACCAGGAATACCCCCCCATTGAAAATAAATGGGCAATTTCCGAACATCTCCATATCGTACATTTCTCAACCGATTCGAACCGTTCCAACATCCACACACTCCACTCACCCCAGACATTCCAGACAGCATGTTTCCCGGTTTTGAAAATTCTCTGATTACCAGGAATTACCAGGAATTTCTCCCCCATTGAAAAATAAACGGGCAATTTACAAACCTCTCCACATCCCACATTTCTCAACCGATTCGAACCGTTCCAACAACCACACACTCCACTCAACCTGGACATTCAAGCCAGCATGTTTCCCGGTTTTGAAAATTCCTTGATTACCCTGAATTGCCAGGAATCCCCCCCCCCCATTGAAAATAAATGGGCAATAGACAAACCTCTCCATAGATCATATTTTTCAACCGATTCAAACCGTTCCAACATCCACACACTCCACTCACCCTGGACATTCAAGCCAACATGTTTCCCGAAATTTCCCTGATTACCTGGAATTACCAGGAATTTTCCCCCATTGAAAACATAGGGGCAATATACAAACCTCTCCATAGCTCACATTTCTCATCCGATTTAAACCGTTCCACCATCCACACACTCCACTCAACCTCAAAATTCAAGCTGGCATGTTTTCCGGTTCCAAAAATTCCCTGATTACCCGTAATTACCAGGAATACCCCCCCATTGAAAATAAATGGGCAATTTCCGAACATCTCCATATCGTACATTTCTCAACCGATTCGAACCGTTCCAACATCCACACACTCCACTCACCCCAGACATTCCAGCCAGCAGGTTTCCCGGTTTTGAAAATTCTCTGATTACCAGGAATTACCAGGAATTTCTCCCCCATTGAAAAATAAACGGGCAATTTACAAACCTCTCCACATCCCACATTTCTCAACCGATTCGAACCGTTCCAACAACCACACACTCCACTCAACCTGGACATTCAAGCCAGCATGTTTCCCGGTTTTGAAAATTCCTTGATTACCCTGAATTGCCAGGAATCCCCCCCCCCCCCCCCCATTGAAAATAAATGGGCAATAGACAAACCTCTCCATAGATCATATTTTTCAACCGATTCAAACCGTTCCAACATCCACACACTCCACTCACCCTGGACATTCAAGCCAACATGTTTCCCGACATTTCCCTGATTACCTGGAATTACCAGGAATTTTCCCCCATTGAAAACATAGGGGCAATATACAAACCTCTCCATAGCTCACATTTCTCATCCGATTTAAACCGTTCCACCATCCACACACTCCACTCAACCTCAAAATTCAAGCTGGCATGTTTTCTGGTTCCAAAAATTCCCTGATTACCCGTAATTACCAGGAATACCCCCCCATTGAAAATAAATGGGCAATTTCCGAACATCTCCATATCGTACATTTCTCAACCGATTCGAACCGTTCCAACATCCACACACTCCACTCACCCCAGACATTCCAGCCAGCATGTTTCCCGGTTTTGAAAATTCTCTGATTACCAGGAATTACCAGGAA
This sequence comes from Entelurus aequoreus, assembly GCF_033978785.1. Taxonomy (NCBI): domain Eukaryota; kingdom Metazoa; phylum Chordata; class Actinopteri; order Syngnathiformes; family Syngnathidae; genus Entelurus; species Entelurus aequoreus. Next base: position 16,987,053 of record NC_084748.1, read on the forward strand.
TTTCTCCCCCATTGAAAAATAAACGGGCAATTTACAAACCTCTCCACATCCCACATTTCTCAACCGATTCGAACCGTTCCAACAACCACACACTCCACTCAACCTGGACATTCAAGCCAATATGTTTCCAGGTTTTGAAAATTCCTTGATTACCCTGAATTGCCAGGAATTCCCCCCCCCCCCCATTGAAAATAAATGGGCAATAGACAAACCTCTCCATAGATCATATTTTTCAACCGATTCAAACCGTTCCAACATCCACACACTCCACTCACCCTGGACATTCAAGCCAACATGTTTCCCGACATTTCCCTGATTACCTGGAATTACCAGGAATTTCCCCCCATTGAAAACATAGGGGCAATATACAAACCTCTCCATAGCTCACATTTCTCATCCGATTTAAACCGTTCCACCATCCACACACTCCACTCAACCTCAAAATTTAAGCTGGCATGTTTTCCGGTTCCAAAAATTCCCTGATTACCCGTAATTACCAGGAATACCCCCCCATTGAAAATAAATGGGCAATTTCCGAACATCTCCATATCGTACATTTCTCAACCGATTCGAACCGTTCCAACATCCACACACTCCACTCACCCCAGACATTCCAGACAGCATGTTTCCCGGTTTTGAAAATTCTCTGATTACCAGGAATTACCAGGAATTTCTCCCCCATTGAAAAATAAACGGGCAATTTACAAACCTCTCCACATCCCACATTTCTCAACCGATTCGAACCGTTCCAACAACCACACACTCCACTCAACCTGGACATTCAAGCCAGCATGTTTCCCGGTTTTGAAAATTCCTTGATTACCCTGAATTGCCAGGAATCCCCCCCCCCATTGAAAATAAATGGGCAATAGACAAACCTCTCCATAGATCATATTTTTCAACCGATTCAAACCGTTCCAACATCCACACACTCCACTCACCCTGGACATTCAAGCCAACATGTTTCCCGAAATTTCCCTGATTACCTGGAATTACCAGGAATTTTCCCCCATTGAAAACATAGGGGCAATATACAAACCTCTCCATAGCTCACATTTCTCATCCGATTTAAACCGTTCCACCATCCACACACTCCACTCAACCTCAAAATTCAAGCTGGCATGTTTTCCGGTTCCAAAAATTCCCTGATTACCCGTAATTACCAGGAATACCCCCCCATTGAAAATAAATGGGCAATTTCCGAACATCTCCATATCGTACATTTCTCAACCGATTCGAACCGTTCCAACATCCACACACTCCACTCACCCCAGACATTCCAGCCAGCAGGTTTCCCGGTTTTGAAAATTCTCTGATTACCAGGAATTACCAGGAATTTCTCCCCCATTGAAAAATAAACGGGCAATTTACAAACCTCTCCACATCCCACATTTCTCAACCGATTCGAACCGTTCCAACAACCACACACTCCACTCAACCTGGACATTCAAGCCAGCATGTTTCCCGGTTTTGAAAATTCCTTGATTACCCTGAATTGCCAGGAATCCCCCCCCCCCCCATTGAAAATAAATGGGCAATAGACAAACCTCTCCATAGATCATATTTTTCAACCGATTCAAACCGTTCCAACATCCACA
>NC_084748.1:16998670-17018278 GCF_033978785.1 Entelurus aequoreus
TGTATAGTTCAAGACTTCTGGTAATTTAAAATGTAAAATAATTCAATCACTGCACATCATAATGGCAGCTATAGTTTCGATCTTAAAACATTTTTTTGGGAATGTTGTGGACATTATAAAATAATATCTAAGCAGGATACACAATTTAAATTTACATCAATTTAAATCCACTACCAAGCCGAAAAACACTCTGCACACTTCCCATGTTTGACTCTTTTTTTCCTTTTTTAACACTTTTACGATTGGGACCCTTTTGGATCCCCAATAATTTTAATAGGATTTTTTTTGAACTGCGAAAAATAAAGATAACAAACAATGGTGCTACGAATCATTGACCTGTTTAAGGCACCAATTACTTGACGTCAAATATTCCACTTATATTAAATAGAATATTTTGTTTTTGCCTTTAAAAAATTTTTGTTTAATTTTTTTTACAAAAACTTTCTACAAAACTTTATCTCAACAGGCTTATTTTTGACATGTTTTATGACTGAGACTCTTCCAGGTCCCTGGAACTAAACTTGATGGGAGCCCTTCACGTTTAAAAAAAAAAAATCTATATATTGTATTGATTTTAAAAATGAAAAATATTAAAATGGCCCCTGCATGTTTTAATTTTTCAGCGTTCGGCCCTAGGTGGAAAATGTTTGTACACCCCTGCTGGAAGTCATGTCCCGCAGTGGCGCACTGTGGCCACTAGAGGGAAGCAGAGCAACGCAAGGAAGGTTTGCTCCGGTTAGCGTTTGAATTAACGTCTGAAAAAAGCAAAAGTACTGTAAAATATTAAATTATATTATAAAATATTTGTGTTGTGCAAACCAATTTATCCTAAACTAAAATAAACCCTGAATTTGTTAAACTAAGCTCGTTTAACAGCTGAATTCATGTCCAAATGACTATGTTAAATATTGTAAATATGTTCAAAATAACTGTTCTGACACAATTTTTTTGTGTAAGAGGTTTCTTACCTGTTGACACTTAAGACTTAACTTAATACTGTAGGTTGATGGTATACACTTTAAATAATGATACAAATTGAACCTAGAGAGCACAGTCGACCAAGTTAAATTCCTTGTGTTATAAACATACTTGGCCAATTAAACTGCTTCTGGAAATAAATCTGTAAACTTACGGTATTTCAAAATGAAACATGTTCTTTCTGATTACACCTCCATGAACGGAAACATGGTGCAAACATTGATCCTTTTCCCCCCAAAAAGTGAAATGTGTCCAATTACAGTCAATCATCCCATGAAGGTCATATAGTACTAGTGGTAGTACTGTAGTTGTTCCTTCTTGCCGATAGGTGTCAGTGTTGTCTAATAAATGATGTCTATGTTGGACAAGGCACCTTCAAATTAGCTGCAGGCATTTTTTATTTATTTTACTATATTCTTAAATAGCTGCAGATATTTAAAACAAATAGTAGATTTTTTAAATCGATGCATTTATTTTTAATGTATTTTTTCAAATAGCTGCAGATATATTATTTTTAAACTTCTCCAGGTATTCTTTTAAAACAGATTTTAATCAATTTTGGAACTGCTGCAGGTATTTTATTTATTTAAATTGTATTTTGAATAGCTGTAGGTTTTTTCTTATTTTATTTTTAAATAGCTGCCGGTATTTAAAAAAATAAACACATTTTAGTTAATTTTTAAACAGCTGCCGGTATTTTCTTATTTAATTTTTTAAATAGCTGTAGAAACTGTATTTCCTTATTTACTACTTTTTAAAAAGCTGTAGGTATTTTTGATTCTTTTTATTTTATTCTTAAGTAGCTGCATGTATTTTCTTATTTTATTTTTCAATAAACAGGTATTTTTTATTTATCTCATTTTATTTTTTAATATTTGACTAATTTCCTGCTTGCAAAACATTGTACTATCTCCACTTCTCAATTAACTTGTTTTACCATAGTGCTTCTTGCTCACACACACACACACACACACACACACACACACACACACACACACACACACACACACACACACACACACACACACATATATATATATATATATATATATACATATATATATATATATATATATATATATATATATATACATACATACATACATGTGTTTTTTTACAATGTAAATGTTAAGTATAAATATAAAACTAACAAATTAAATACATCGGAATTCATTGTTAATCTCAGTCTACCTGTTGCTGCTATTACTACGATAGTTATATTTCTGATTAAATAAATACATTTAAAAAATAAATAAATTATATAAATATATATATAAATATATATTTTTTTTAATTTAAAAATTTATTTATTTAATCAGAAATATAACTATCGTAGCAATAGCAGCAACAGGTAGACTGAGATTAACAATGAATTCCGATTTATTTAGTTTGTTAGTTTTATATTTATACTTAACATTTACATTGAAAAAAACACACACACATACGCATATATATATATATATATATATATATATATATATATACATACACACACCTTATCATTTAATGTGTGTTCTTTATTTTCATGACTATTTACATTGTAGATTATCACTGAAGGCATCAAAACTATGAATGAACACATGTGGAGTTATGTACTTAACAAAAAAGGTGAAATAACAGAAAACATGTTCTATATTCTAGTTTCTTCAAAATAGCCACCCTTTGCTCTGATTACTGTTTTGCATACTCTTGGCATTCTCTCGATGAGCTTCAAGAGGTAGTCACCTGAAAGGGTTTTCACTTCAAAGGTGTCATAGTTTTGAAGCCTTCAGTGACAATCTACAACGTAAATACTCACGTAAATAAAAAAACCGCATTGAAATGAGGTGTGTCCAAACTTTTGGCCTGTACTGTATATACAGTACATATACATGCATACCTACATGCAGTAGACACATACATATACACATAAATATACGTATGCATAAATATATAAACGTATATGCATGCATATACGAATACATACATATATACACATATTCATGCATATATACATATACAGTATACACATATGCATACATATATACACATATGCATACATACATACAAATAGACATACACACATACTGTACATATATACAGATGTAGGTCTTTGTTTATAAACAAACAAAAACAAGAAATCAACTGACCCCCTGGTTCCTTAGTTTTATGTATGCTTTCACTTTGTTCGCTAAGGCCAACCTGAGTCAAGTCAGGCTTAAAGGCCTACTGAAATGAGATTTTCTTATTTAAACGGGGATAGCAGATCCATTCTATGTGTCATACTTGATCATTTCGCGATATTGCCATATTTTTGCTGAAAGGATTTAGTAGAGAACATCGACGATAAAGTTCGCAACTTTTGGTCGCTGATAAAAAAGCCTTGCCTGTACCGGAAGTAGCGTGACGTCACAGGTTGTGGAGCTCCTCACATCTGCACATTGTTTACAATCATGGCCACAAGCAGCGAGAGAGATTCGGACCGAGAAAGCGACGATTACCCCATTAATTTGAGCGAGGATGAAAGATTTGTGGATGAGGAAAGTGAGAGTGAAGGACTAGAGGGCAGTGGAAGCGATTCAGATAGGGAAGATGCTGTGAGAGGCGGGTGGGACCTGATATTCAGCTGGGAATGACTAAAACAGTAAATAAACACGAGACATATATATACTCTATTAGCCACAACACAACCAGGCTTATATTTAATATGCCACATAAACACCTCCCCCCTCCCGTCCATATAACCCACCAATACAACTCAAACACCCGCACAACACACTCAATCCCACAGCCCAAAGTACCGTTCACCTCCGTAAAGTTCCTACAGCACATATATTTCCCCAAAGTTACGTACGTGACATGCACATAGCGGCACGCGATCAAATGTTTGGAAGCCGCAGCTGCGTACTCACGGTAGCGCGTATCCAACTCAAAGTCCTCCTGGTAAGAGTCTCTGTTGTCCCAGTTCTCCACAGGCCAATGGTAAAGCTTGACTGTCATATTTCGGGAACGTAAACAATGAAACACCGGCTACATGTTTGTGTTGCTGCAGCCGGCCGCTAATACACTGCTTCCCACCTACAGCTTTCTTCTTTGCTATGTCCAATGTTCATTAAACAAATTGCAAAAGATTCACCAACACAGATGTCCAGAATACTGTGGAATTTTGCGATGAAAACAGACGACTTAATAGCTGGCCACAATGGTGTCCCAAAATGTCCGCTACAATCCGTGACGTCACGCGCAAACGTCATCATACCGAGACGTTTTCAGAAGGATATTTCGCGGGAAATTTAAAATTGCACTTTACTAATCTAACCCGTATTGGCATGTGTTGCAATGTTAAGATTTCATCATTGATATATAAACTATCAGACTGCGTGGTCGGTAGTAGTGGCTTTCAGTAGGCCTTTAAGTTACCCTGATTTCTTTTCATACATAATTATATGGATCCTATCATAGGGACAACCAACCATTAGTCTTTAACTGTTTTAGTTACTCTACACCCGGGGTCGGCAACCCGCAACTCTACAGCCGCATGCGGCTCTTTAGCGCCGCCCTAGTGGCTCTCTGGAGCTTTTTCAAAAATGTATGAAAAATGGAAAAAGATGAGGGGAAAAAAATATTTTTTCTGTTTCTGTAGGAGGACAAACATGACACAAACCTCCCTAATTGTTATAAATCACACTGTTTATATTAAACATGCTTCACTGATTCGAGTATTTGGCGAGCGCCGTTTTGTCCTACTAATTTTGGCGGTCCTTGAACTCACCGTAGTTTGTTTACATGTATAACTTTCTCCGACTTTCTAGGACGTGTTTTATGCCACTTCTTTTTCTGTCTCATTTTGTCCACCAAACTTTTAACGTTGTGCATGAATGCACAAAGGTGAGTTTTGTCGATGTTATTGATAGGGATGATGTTTGATAAGAAATTATCGAGTTCGAGCCTATGATCAAATCCTCTTATCGAACCGATTCCTTATCGATTCTCTTATCGAGTCCAGATAGGTTGTTGTATATGGAAAAAAAATACACATTATTTGGTTTAACAAAAGCTCACTTTTATTATATCAGAAAAAAATAAAATCTAATAAATAAATAAATATTGACTGTTACCCCTAAAAAATAAAATAAAATAAATAAATATTGACTGTTGTTACCCAAAGTATATTAAGTGGGATTTTTAAGTAAAACAAATATATACAGTAACACAAAAACAACCTGTCTCTGTGATCACTATAGGTGTATAAATAATAATATAGTGTTAAATAAAATCAGTTCCTTGGGCACAAAACTGAAAATAATACAGCTCTCCAAAAAGTGCACTTCTGCTGCTATTTGACATAACTGTTTGTTATGATGCTTTGACATTTTTGCACTTTATTTCTTTATTGAAAGAAAATTCTATGAAGAGAAAAGTTGTTTGCAAATGTGGTTACAATGCTAAAAAATGAAAAGTTAAAGCTAAAAAAAGAAATACACTTTATTGAGTTAACATTATTTCTTTATAGGGGGAAAAATGTCATGTTATGAGCTAGGAATATGACAACTACACTACCCAGCATGCAACGGGAGTGACGAGCATGCGCGGTAGCCCCGAAAAGTGTCACCACCCGGCAGCTAAGAATGAGGTTATGAGCACGCTGTGAACGTAAACGTGAAGAGCTCAGCCAACACGCCTCGTCTGCATTATTTATAATTAGACAGACAACACATATACAGTGTGATTTTGTTTACAAGGAAAGAAAAACAAAAGTTAAAAAAGGGAGATGGCATATATGTATGTGCTGCGGTTGCGACAGCTGCCGTAAAGGAGGTGCGTTGCTAGCCTGGTTGCTATGTTTCCGGTTGGTCGTAAAAGTGTTCGTCATGTGTTTGTAGTCTGCTCAAATCTCCCAGTAAAGTTATTCATTGGATTATACCTTTTGTTTTGAACTTTATTACACCTTGGAGCGCTTTTTCCCGTCCATTTTTTTCCTGCTTTCCCTACCTGCGCCTAATGACTGAGCTACGTGACGTCATTTCTTGTGATGTCTCACGAGGCATTTCTGGTCGGGACGGGTTTGGTCCCAGGGATTCGAATAAAGAAGCAACTCTTTTTCTTTACTATAGTGGTCTAGATAACGGGTACCGGTTCTCAAAAAGGGATTCGAGTCAGAGGACCGGTTTCGAGTATCATCCCTAGTTATTGACTTGTGTGGAATGCTAATCAGTCAATCGATGCTAACATGCTATTTAGGCTAGCTATATGTACATATTGCATCATTATGCCTCATTTGTAGGTATATTTGAGGTCATTTAGTTTCCTTTAAGTCCTCTTAATTCAATTTATATCTCATGACACACTATCAGTATGTAATATGGCTTTTAATTTTTTGCGGCTCCAGACAGATTTGTTTTTGTATTTTTTGGTCCAATATGGCTCTTTCAACATTTTGGGTTGCCGACCCCTGCCCTACACCAACAAATCTATTACTACTAAAATAACACAAATAATATCAAAAGTCACAAGCTCTGCTTCTTCCTCCTCCTTTTCGCACATGTTGAAATGTTCAAAGTTTAAAGTGACCATCACCGTTTACGCCCCAAGACGTATTGAAGAAAATAGTATTTTGTCACAATATTGGACGGCCTTTCCCGGTGAAGTGTTGCAGAAGAGTGTGCCAACTGTAGCAGCGACGCCTGCACAAGAACACGCTTTCCCCCCCTTTCCTCCGTCCACTGATGAATAATTAGACGGGGCCAGATAAATAGCCACGGGCTTCTGCCAGAGCGGCGCAGGCAGAGCGAGAGAAATCCATTTGGATTATTACTCCATACATAAAACCCATTTTCATTTTCACAGCCACAATTTGCTTTACGGTCAGAATAACAAATAGATAACGGCTCAAAAGAAAACAATGGACCCGAATTTACAGTCTCGGCTTTTGTGTCTCACTTAAGTCCACGGAGAGGAGGAATAGGGTGAATATGAAGGAAATAAAGTCCACGGTCATGGTCGTCTTTTTACGGTTTTCTTGGCTCCCCCGACTGAAGCACTTGTTGGAATAAAACACCAAAAGACCAGCATCAAGTCGAATTAACGCATGAATTCATGTACTCAACTACTTAAGCATTCACCCTGCTAAGAAAGTAATATTGATATCTTTCTGCCCTTTATTTACTCAACTGCAGAGAGTAACAGTCAGGAAGCGCCTATTTAAGGGGACTTAATGAGCCAAATGTAAGACTACAGATTAGGGCTGGACAACTATTCCAATTTCAATTATGGCTTCTCATGATCATGAAAATATAATAACCAGAAAAAAACGATTAATGGGCGGCGCCACGTGCGAGCTAATTCCTGAGTGTAACGGTAAAACGGACGAGTGAGCGTGTGGGTGGGGAAAAAAAAGCGCACGTTTACTAGAAGTTTGGGATGTCATCACGGGTGCTGATTTGTATTATATATAATAATTAGAGATGTACTAAAATAACAGGAAATAAACACAAACTAAGGAAACACAACCAAACCTTTTTTAATATTCCACGCTACAAAATAAAAGTATGTAGGATCTGTGCTGATATCGTGTCGGATCAATATCGGCCTATACTCAAGGCTCCAATATCAATATTGGAAGTGAAAAAGTTGTATGAAGACAACTAGAGATGTCCGATAATGGCTTTTTTGCCGATATTCCGATATTGTCCAACTCTTAATTACCGATTCCTATATCAACCGATACCGATATATACAGTTGTGGAATTAGCAATCAATCAATGTTTATTTATATAGCCCTAAATTACAAGTGTCTCAAAGGGCTGCACAAGCCACGACGACATCCCCGGTTCAGAGCCCACAAAAGGGCTATATAGTAGCGTCCCGGAAGAGTTAGTGCTGCAAGGGGTTCTGGGTATTTGTTGTGTTGTGTTTATGTTGTGTTACGGTGCGGATGTTCTCCCGAAATGTGTTTGTCATTCTTGTTTGGTGTGGGTTCACATATATACACAAACATATATACGTATAAACACACACATATATACACACACATATATACATATAAACACACACATATATACATATAAACCCACACATATATACACAAACATATACACGTATAACACACACACATATACACACACATATATACATATAAACACAGACATATATACACAAACATATACACGCATAAACACACACATATATACATATAAACACACACATATATACACAGACATATATACGTATAAACACACACATATACACAAACATATATACGTATAAACACACACATATATACGTATAAACACACACATATATACACACACATATATACATATAAACACACACATATATACATATAAACCCACACATATATACACAAACATATACACGTATAACACACACACATATACACACACATATAAACATATAAACACAGACATATATACACAAACATATACACACATAAACACACATATATACACACACACATATATACATATAAACACACACATATATACACAGACATATATACGTATAAACACACACATATATACACAAACATATATACGTATAAACACACACATATACACGTATAAACACACCCATATATACACAAACATACATACATATATACAAACATATATACACAAACATATACACATATATACACAAACATATACACGTACAAACACACACATATATATACACACACACATATATACATATAAACCCACACATATATACACAAACATATATACGTATAAACACACACATATACACGTATAAACACACCCATATATACACAAACATACATACATATATACAAACATATATACACAAACATATACACATATATACACAAACATAAACACACACATATATATACACACACATATATACATATAAACCCACACATATATACACAAACATATATACGTATAAACACACACATATACACGTATAAACACACCCATATATACACAAACATATACACGTATAACACACACATATATACATATAAACACAGACATATATACACAAACATATACACGCATAAACACACACATATACACACACACATATATACATATAAACACACACATATATACACAGACATATATACGTATAAACACACACATATATACACAAACATATATACGTATAAACAAACATATACACGTATAAACACACCCATATATACACAAACATACATACATATATACAAACATATATACACAAACATATACACATATATACACAAACATATACACGTATAAACACACACATATATATACACACACACATATATACATATAAACACACACATATATACACAGACATATATACGTATAAACACACACATATATACACAAACATATATACGTATAAACAAACATATACACGTATAAACACACCCATATATACACAAACATACATACATATATACACAAACATATACACATATATACACAAACATATACACGTATAAACACACACATATATATACACACACACATATATACATATAAACCCACACATATATACACAAACATATACACGTACAACACACACACATATATGCGGTCCTCTCCAAGGTTTCTCATAGTCATTCACATTGACGTCCCACTGGGGTGAGTTTTCCTTGCCCGTATGTGGGCTCTGTACCGAGGATGTCGTTGTGGCTTGTACAGCCCTTTGAGACACTTGCGATTTAGGGCTATATAAATAAACATTGATTGATTGATTGATTTATAAACACACACATATATACATATAAACCCACACATATATACACAAACATATACACGTACAACACACACACATATATACATATAAACACAGACATATATACACAAACATATAAACGTATAAACACACACATATACACAAACAAATATACATGTAAACACACACATATATACACAAACATATATACGTATAAACACACACATATACACGTATAAACACACCCATATATACACAAACATACATACATATATACAAACATATATACACAAACATATACACATATATACACAAACATATACATGTACAACACACACACATATATACATATAAACACAGACATATATACACAAACATATAAACGTATAAACACACACATATACACACACAAATATACATATAAACACACACATATATACACAAACATATACACGTATAAACACACGTATATACACAAACATACATACGTATAAACACACACATATACACGTATAAACACACACATATACACGTATAAACACACACATATATACACAAACATATACACGTATAAACACACACATATATACACAAACATATATACATATAAGCACACACATATATACACAAACATATATACATATAAGCACACACATATATACACAAACATACATACATATAAACACACACATATATACACAAACATACATACATATAAACACACACATATATACACAAACATATACACGTATAAACACACACATATATACACAAACATATATACATATAGGTACACACATATATACACAAACATATATACATATAAGCACACACATATATACACAAACATATATACATATAAGTACACACATATATATACACAAACATATATACATATAAGCACACACATATATACACAAACATACATACATATAAGCACACACATATATACACAAACATACATACATATAAACACACACATATATACACAAACATACATACATATAAACACACACATATATACACAAACATATACACGTATAAACACACACATATATACACAAACATATATACATATAAGTACACACAGATATACACAAACATATATACATATAGGCACACACATATATACACAAACATACATACATATAAACACACACATATATACACAAACATACATACATATAAACACACACATATATACACAAACATATACACGTATAAACACACACATATATACACAAACATATATACATATAAGCACACACATATATACACAAACATACACGTATAAACACACACATATATACACAAACATATACACGTATAAGCACACACATATATACACAAACATATACACGTATAAACACACACATATATACACAGACATATATACATATAAGCACACACATATATACACAAACATATATACATATAAGCACACACATATATACACAAACATATATACATATAAACACACACATATATACACAAACATATATACATACAAGCACACACATATATACACAAACATACATACATATAAACACACACACCTAAACACACGCATATATTAGGGATGTCAGCCAATATTGGCATACAAATGTTATGCGATCATGTGGTTTATTCTGCACATTGAGTGCAATAAGCCATCATGCATATACAAGGAGGAGAGTAAATAAAGCATTTAATGGTGAAGACCAAAGGTTAGATGTAGTCAAGTTATACATGTTATAAGGTCAGAGTGTGTGTGTGTGTGTGTGTGTGTGTGTGTGTGTGCGTGCAGTCAGGTGAGAAGTATTAAATGGGGTCTGCTCTCGTATGCGTTAATAACCAAACACCCTTGGATGCTATTGATTGGCCAATCTCATTCCCATCTGTCCTTGGAAGGGTCCTTCATCATTCCGGTTCAGGAGCGCCCTTCACCGAGCCGCATCCTCCCACCCTCCCTCCCACCCTCGTCACGGGCCCTCTTTTTAACCGCCACCTATCACGTCGCATGTTGGACACGCGCCGTCGCCAGCGTGAATCATCCTGGGAGGGAAAAGTCGTCCCGGGTGTTTTTAGTTGAGGCAAAGTTGCTGGAGGACAACACAAGGACAATTTGATGTTCATTTCATGCTACGACAGGAAATAGTATTTGTGTATTGCCCAATTTGGGAGCGTGCACGTGGCGGCCGTGTGTGTGCACGTGCACGCCCCCGGCTCGCACAGGCCTCGCACGAGTTATGGAATAATGGACGTCAAGCTGTGCCGACACAGCGTGAGCACATTTTCATCCCCTCAAGTGTCAGTCGGTGTGCAGCGACGTGAGCGCCTGCAACCATCACGCTCAGAAACACTCTTCGGCTTACCATGTTGGAGTGTCTACGCACGCTTCTTCATGCGCTTATTCCACCAATAGCAAGCAGGGAAGTAAGCAAGTCCCTAAGTATGCAAGTGTACGTAAGTAAGTATGCATGCAAGCCAGCAAGTAAGATAACAAGTCAGTCATTAAGTAAGTGCAAGCAAACAAGCAAGCAAGCAAATAAGTAAGCAAGCAACAAGTCAGTAAGTAAGCAAGCATTTAGGTATGCAATAAAATAAGTAATAATTAAACTAAGTATGTAAACTAGTCAGAAAGCAAGCAACCGAGTAAGCGTGCAAGTTAGTAAACAAGTAAGCCAGTAAGTAAACAAGCAAGTACAATAACAAGTAAGCCAGTAAGTAGGCAATTTAGCCAGCAAAAAAGTAAGCATGCAAGTAAGTAAGCAATCAAGCATATAAGCAAGTACGTGAGCAGGCAAATAAGTAGGTAAACAAGTAAGTAAACAGGTATAAGTAAGTAAATATTAAGCAAATAAATAAGCAAGTAACAAGTAAGTAAGCTAATAAGTATATATTAAGTAGTTAAATATTAACTAACTAAATAGATAAATAAGTAGATAAATATTAAGTAAGCAAATATTTAAATATTAAGTAAGTAAATGTTAAGTAAGTTAATACATAAGCAAATAAGTGAGTAAATATTAAGTATGTATGTAAATATTAGGTAAGTAAATGTTGAGTAAGTAATTAAGTAAAGAACTAAGTAAGTAACTACATATTAAGTAGGTAAGTAAATAGTAAGTAAGTAAATATTGAGTAAGTAATTAAGTAAAGAACTAAGTAAGTAACTACATATTAAGTACTTAAGTAAATAGTAAGTAAATATTATGTAAGTGTGTAAGTAAATATTGAGTAAGTAAGTAAATATTAAGTAAGTAATTAAGTAACTAAATACATATTAAGTAGGTAAGTAAAAAATAATAAGTAAATATTGAGTAAGTAATTAAATAAATAAGTAACTAAGTAAGTAAATAAATATTAAGTAAGTAAGTGACTAAATAGTAAGTGAGTGAGTAAATATTAAGTAAATAGAATAGAATAGAATAGAAAGTACTTCAATGATCCCTGGGGGAAATTCAGCACCACAGTTCGCTCACAATAGACAATAATAATAATAAATAATATAATATAGATAAAATATATTATATATATAATATATAAAGAAAGAAAGTAAGTAAATAAATAGTAAGTAAGTACATATTAAGTAAGTAAGTACATATTAAGTAAATAGAAAGTAAGTAAATAAATAGTAAGTAAGTAAATAGTAAGTAAGCAAGTAAATAAATAGTGAGTAAGCAAATAAGTAAGTAAGTAAATACATATTAAGTAAGTGAGTGGTTGAGTGAGTAAGTAGGCTAATCACTATTAGGTATGTAAGTAAGTAAGTAATTAAGTAAATAAAAGAGTTGACAAGTTAGCGGAAACAGGCGAAAATAATGTTTTAGGAATCCATGTCCCACCACTGATGGAAAACGTCAAGGCAAATATCCCCCAAACTGCGGTAGACATCTTCTTGTGTGTTTGCTTATCCTACAGTATGGAAGTTATTTTTCTGTCAGCAATATTCCAGACATTATTATTATCATGAGTTTTATATTACAAATGAACCAGATAGTGTTATGATGCGACTTTAGTGTGAACTCTGCCGCGCTCTAATGATGATGATGATGACGCTTCTCAAACAAGCGCCATCATTATCCACCAAAATAGACGCATGCAAAATAAAAGTTGACAAATTAGCAGAAACGGGCGAAAATAATGTTTTAGGAACTCACGTTTATTCCATGTTCCACCACTGATCGCAAACGTCAAGGCAAATATCCCCAAAACTGCGGTAGACATCTACTTTCATAATCTTTCCCGCGGTTTAGAAAATATTAACTTTGTTTTGTTAGAATAATTATGTGTAAGTTATCACACAACTCTTATGCTTAAAGGCCGTTGCTATAGTTATTATCAATTGTGCTGAAGTTGTACTTTTCTATCCGTGCAAAGGGACAACTTGCAAATCCAAGATTGCGAGTCGTCTCTTATCAGTGTTTGTGTCCAGAACATCGAGTACCGTGACGCAGACAAAGCAGAGACAGGGCGATATCATGAGTGAAAGGATTTTAAGTGCGCCTTATAGTCCGAAAAATACGGTAAGTATGTTCATTGGGGAACCAAGCTTGGATTGAAACTAGAGATGTCCGATAATGGCTTTTTTGCCGATATCCGATATTGTCCAACTCTTAATTACCGATTCCAATATCAACCGATACCGATATATACAGTCGTGGAATTAACACATTATTATGCCTAATTTTTTTGTGATGCCCCGCTGGATGCATTAAACAATGTAACAAGGTTTTCCAAAATAAATCAACTCGAGTTATGGAAAAAAGTGCCAACATGGCACTGCCATATTTAGGGACCGAATGTCCTTTTGGGACAGAGGACCCTATTGTATTTGTAAGGTTTTAGTATTATTATACCGCCGCCTCTTTGAGCTGTAATTTGACCCCCTTAGCATGCTTCAAAACTCACCATATTTGACACACACATCAGGACTGGCGAAAATTGCGATCTAATCAAAAAACATAGCCCCAAAACTCAAAATTGCGCTCTAGCGCCCCCTAGGAAGAAAACAGAGACAAAACTGCCTGTAGGAATGTCGTAGAGACATGAAACAAAAACCTCTATGTAGGTCTCACTTAGACCTAGATTTCATACACTGACATCCTTCAGCAAAAATCAACAAGAAGTTTGCAATTCCCCCTTCAAAACAAAAGTTTTGTAAAAACAGTCACCTTTGCCTCTTGGAGCTATAATTTGACCCCCTTAACATGCTTCAAAACTCACCAAACTGAACACACACATCAGGACTGGCAAAAATTGCGATCTAATAAAAAAAAACCCAACCCCAAAACTCAAAATCGCGCTCTAGCGCCCCCTAGGAAGAAAACACAGACAAAACAGCTCCTAGGAAGAAAACACAGACAAAACTGCCTGTAACTTCCAGTAGGAATGTCATCGAGACATGAAACAAAAACCTCTATGTAGGTCTCACTTAGACCTAGATTTCATACACTGACAACCCCCAGCAAAAATCAACAGGAAGTTTGCAATTCCCCCTTTAAAACAAAAGTTTTGTAATTTTTTCAAACATTATCTCCTCTGAGCGCGTTTGTTGTGTCTGCTTCAAATTAGCACAGGAGAGAGATTGAACCCTTTTGATTAAAAGTTGACGAAAGAGTTTTAATTACTGCTCCGGTTTGGATTTTATGTGCCGTCAAAGTCGGTCCCGTCCATCGCTGCTTGCAGCTTTAATTATTATCGAAGTCACAAAGTGCTTTTTTTTTTTTAACATGCCTCAAAACAGCAGCTTGGAATTTGGGACATGCTCTCCCTGAGAGCGGGGTTGAGGTGGGTAGCGGGGGGTGTATATTGTAGCGTCCCGGAAAAGTTAGTGCTGCAAGGGGTTCTGGGTATTTGTTCTGTTGTGTTTATGTTGTGTTACGGTGAGGATGTTCTCCCGAAATGTGTTTGTCATTCTTGTTTGGTGTGGCTTCACAGTGTGGCGCATATTTGTAACAGTGTTAAAGTTGTTTATACGGCCACCCTCAGTGTGACCTGTATGGCTGTTGACCGAGTATGCCTTGCATTCACTTGTGTGTGTGAAAAGCCGTTATTATGTGATTGGGCCGGCATGCAAAGGCATTGATTGATTGATTGAAACTTTTATTAGTAGATTGCACAGTACAGTACATATTCCGTACAATTGACCACTAAATGGTAACACCCGAATACGTTTTTCAACTTGTTTAAGTCGGGGTCCAGTGCCTTTACGGTTTATTGGCGCTCTCTACTTCTCCCTACGTCCGTGTACAACTCCGTACAGCGGCGTTTTAAAAAGTCATACATTTTACTTTTTGAAACCGATACCGATAAATTCCGATATTACATTTTAAAGCATTTATTGGCAGTCCGATATTATCGGACATCTCTAATTGAAACCTTATCGTTTTGGAACGTGTATGACACTTCTTTCAATAGTTGCGATTTGTTAGATTGAAACACACAAAGTGTAAATCATTATTACGATAAGAAAAGTTTATCTGCACTTTGTGGACTCCAACAGTGATATCATCTCGTCACAAACACGAGAGTCCATCAGTCACTTCGCCCTCGCCGGTTATTCTTCTCTACTCTCTACTAGATCCTCCCACGGTGCCTTTTCCTCTTGTTCGCGCTCTTCCACGCCACCTCCATCTTTCCCCGCTGCCATTTTTCCTCATCTGGCAGCGCTGCAAGCCTCCCTTCACTTCCACATCATCAAATGAAGATTAAAGAGCATAAACTCTCTCACACACACACACAATGTGGCTCACAGAATCTAAAATAAATGTGTTTTAATTAAAGTTTCTACTCTGGGGTCCCAGCCAGGAGGATGCAACTATTTTAGAAAAAAAAAGGGGGTCGATTTTCGGTGTTTTACTTTTAGGTATGGACGTGTTTGGAATAGGAATGTGCTGATCGATCGGTATCAGAAAATAAGTAGATTCATGCCTTGGACCCATAAACTTGTGGTGCTGATACCAAAGGTAGTATCAGTATTTGATCGATACTTGAGTGAATAGGTCGATATTTTTATCTTCTCAAAATAATTTCCTGTTTTGTTTTTGTTAATGTTGATAATAAACTCAGGGAATAAGTCCTTGGACACAGGAAGACTGAGGGCAAAAACCAAAAAGATTTAAAAGAGAAGTAAATAGTACAGTAGTTTTAGCTCTTCTTTAGTTATTGTGTACTACTGACTTTGTTTTACTCAAACAAATGTGTGCAATAATAAACACCTCCGCTCCGGACAGGCTAACCTCCTCCAACCTCCGAGGACAAAGCTACGAACAATGCCGCTCCCAGTCTGTGGAACGCTCTCCCTGACCACCTGAGGGCACCACAGACTGTGGATGCTTTTAAAAAGGCTTAAAACCCCCTTTTTATTTATTTTTTTAATTTTTTTTAGATGTATACATATTAGTTCTAGCTATTAGGCTGTTCTAGTTTTTATTTTTATAAATTTTTATTAAATAAAAAAAAAATAAAAAAAATAATACACTGTAGCAATTTGAGGTTGTTTGCTCAATGCAAAGTGTTTTTTACAAATAAAATATATTATTATTATTAATAGAGACTAAGCAAGTAGTTTAATTATTGTGTTGGTATTGTTAAAATGTCAGCGGCACACATTGTAAATAAATTGAAAAAATGACAGTTAACATTTATCTGTTGTTCTCACTCATGGATGATTGGAATCACAATTGCTGATCGGAATGTGAAATGAGTGTTTATCGAAAAAGATAAACACAATGAATTTATTGTTATTCATGCACTCTCACTTATATTGTATTATTATTGTTATTTATTCACTCTTCTATTGTATTATTATTATTTATGCACTCTTACATTTCATTATTATTAATGCACTCACATATTTTATTATTATTGTTATTTATGCACTTTCACATATATTTTATAATTATTGTTATTCATGCACTCTCACATATATTTTATTATTATTGTTATTCATGCACTCTCACATATATTTTATTATTATTGTTATGTATGCACTCTCACATATATTTTATTATTATTGCTATTTATGCACTCTCACATATATTTTATTATTGTTATTAATGCACTCTCACATATATTGTATTATTGTTATTCATGCACTCTCACTTATATTTTATTATTATTGTTATTTATGCACTCTCACATATTTTATTCTTATTGTTATTGATGCACTCTCACATATATTTTATTCTTATTGTTATTAATGCACTCTCACATATATATTCTTATTAATGGTGTCATGCAGTACAAGCCTGTAGGGAGAGGGAAGGAGGAGAATGTGTGTGCTAGGTACACGCATCAAGTTAAGTTTCAGTTTCGATTCCTGCGAGGATTTTGTCACCACAATCCTACTTTTTCACAGCGCAAGGACACACAATTGTCAGAAAAAGCCACTTTTCCACACAGTCGTTTGAGCCGTTTTTTAAAAAATCTTTAGTTGTTGTTTTTTTTTACCCTTACTAGGTGAATAAGTGATTAAATATTAGAGAACATGTAAATATTAAGTAATTAAATAAGTAAGGTAAGTCGATAAATATTAAGTAAATAGGTAAATATTATGTAAGCAAGTAAGTAAGTAAACAAGTAAGCAAGTAATTTATATTTATATAGCGCTTTTCTCTAGAGACTTAAAGCGCTTTAAGTAAGTTAGTAAATTAATGTATTTTGTGATTAAATAGCGAGCAAATAAGTAAATAACTAGAAAGTAAGTAGTAAATCAAAAAGTAAATAAATATTAAGAAAGTGAATAAATAAAAAATAAGTGAGTAAATATATATTAAGTAGGTATATAAGTAGAAAGTGAGTAAATAATATTAAGTAAATAAAGATTAATAAATTAAATAACTAGTAAGTAAGCAAGTAAATACATATTAAGTGAGTAAATAAAATATTAAGTAAATACATAGTAAGTAAGTGAGAACAATAGTAAATCTATATTAGCTAAGTAAATAAAATATTAAGTAAATACATAGTAAGTAAGTGAGAACGATAGTAAATCTATATTAGCTAAGTAAATAAAATATTAAGTAAATACATAGTAAGTGAGAACGATAGTAAATCTATATTTGGTAAGTAAGTAAATAAATACATACTAAGTAAGTAAGTAAATAAATAAATAAATAGAAAATAAGTAAGTAAATCAAAAAGTAAATAGATATTTAGAAAGTGAATAAATAAATAATAAGTGAGTAAATATATATTAAGTAGGTATATAAGTAGAAAGTGAGTAAATAAATATTAAGTAAATAAAGATTAATAAATTAAATAACTAGTAAGTAAGCAAGTAAATACATATTAAGTGAGTAAATAAAATATTAAGTAAATACATAGTAAGTAAGTGAGAACGATAGTAAATCTATATTAGCTAAGTAAATAAAATATTAAGTAAATACATAGTAAGTAAGTGAGAACGATAGTAAATCTATATTAGGTAAGTAAGTAAATAAATACACACTAAGTAAGTAAGTAAGTAAATAAATAAATAAACAGAAAACAAGTAAGTAAATCAAAAAGTATTTAGAAAGTGAATAAATAAATAATAAGTGAGTAAATATATATTAAGTATATAAGTTGAAAGTAAGTAAATAAAGATTAAGAAAGTAAATAACTAGTAAGTAAGCAAGTAAATACATATGAAGTGAGTAAATACATAGTAAGTAAGTGAGAAATATAGTAAATATATATTAGGTAAGTAAGTAAATAAATAAATACTAAGTAAGTAAGTAAATAAATAGAAAATAAGTAAGTACATCAAAAAGTAAATACATATTAAGAAAGTGAATAAATAAATAAGTGAGTAAATATATATTAAGTAAGTATATAAGTAGAAAGTGAGTAAATAAATATTAAGTAAATAAAGATTAAGAAAGTAAATAACTAGTAAGTAAGCAAGTAAATACATATGAAGTGAGTAAATAAATATTAACTAAATACATAGTAAGTAGGTGAGAAATATAG
>NC_084748.1:17018298-17062416 GCF_033978785.1 Entelurus aequoreus
ATATGATTCATACATACAAAGGATGCATGCATATGATTCATACATACATACAAAGGATACATGCATTTGATTCATACATACATAACATACATGCATATGATTCATACATACATACAAAAGATACATGCATATGATTCATACATACATACAAAAGATAAATGCATATGATTCATACATACATACTTAAATGCATGCATATGATAAATACAGTACATACATAAGATACATGCATATGATTTATACATGCATACATAAGATACATGCATTTGATTCATGCATACATACATACATAGGATACATGCATATGATTCATACATACATACATACATAAGATACATGCATATGATTCATACATACATACATACATAAGATACATGCATATGATACATACATACATACATAAGATACATGCATATGATTCATATGTACATACATAAGGTACATGCATTTGATACATACAGTACATACTATATAAGATATATGCATTTGATTCATACATGCATATGATACATACAGTACATATATAAGATACATGCATATGATACATACATACATACATACATACATACATAAGATACATACATAGGATCCATACATACAGAAGATACATGCATATGATTTATACGTACATACATACATAAGATACATGCATATGATTCCATCCATCCATCCATTTTCTACCGCTTATCCCTTTCGGGATCGCGGGGGGTGCTGGAGCCTATCTCAGCTACAATCAGGGTACACCCTGGACAAGTCGCCACCTCATCCCAGGGCCAACACAGATAGACAGACAACATTCACACTCACATTCACACTAGGGCCAATTTAGTGTTGCCAATCAACCTATCCCCAGGTGCATGTCTTTGGAAGTGGGAGGAAGCCGGAGTACCCGGAGGGAACCCACGCAGTCACGGGGAGAACATGCAAACTCCACACAGAAAGATCCCGAGCGCAGGATCGAACCCAGGACCTTTGTATTGTGAGGCAGACGCACTAACCCTTCTTCCACCGTGCTGCCTACATATGATTCATACATACACAAATAAGATACATGCATATGATTCATACATACACACATAAGATACATGCATACGATTTATACATACATGCATATGATTCATACATACACTTATGAGATACATGCATATGATACATTCATACATACTTAAGATACATGCATATGATTTATACATACATGCATATGATTCATACATACATATATAAGATACATGCATATGATACATTCATACATACTTAAGATACATGCATATGATTTATACATACATGCATATGATTCATACATACCTGTACATATATAAGATACATGCATATGATACATTCATACATACTTAAGATACATGCATATGATTTATACATACATGCATATGATTCATACATACATATATAAGATACATGCATATGATACATTCATACATACTTAAGATACATGCATATTAATTATACATACATACATATGATACATGCATATGATTTATACATACATATATAAGATACATGCCTATGATAGATACATAAGATACATGCATATTAATTATACATACTTACATATGATACATGCATATGATTTATACATACATATATAAGATACATGCCTATGATAGATACATAAGATACATGCATATGATACATACATACATATATGAGACATGCATATGATTCATACATACATACATAAGATACATGCATATGATACATACATACATATATGAGACATGCATATGATTCATACATACATACATAAGATACATGCATATGATACGTACATACATACATAAGATACATGCATATGATACATACATACATATATATAAGATACATGCATATGATACATACATACATATATAAGATACATGCATATGATACATACATACATATATGAGACATGCATATGATTCATACATACATATGTGTATAAAACACCCTCAGTGTATGATCAATAACAAATGTTGGTTGTAGTAGGAAACCAGTCAAATGATCAAACGTATGTCAACAAAGTTCTGCCACTTGTTGCTAGGCAGACTTCAAAGGGAACGCTATAAATGCCCCATAGGCCAATGAATGAATTTTCTGCTCCAGGCCACACCCACTTAACATTGTCGTTGGGGACAGGAAGGTTCCAATTCTTCAAGAAGGGACATCCTTTCATTCCTGGAAATCAGTAGTCTTTTTTGGAAAATGATCAAATATATTTGGGAATTTGGGCTACAGAAGAGTTTCTGTGGCGTCCAATAATTAGTCGCACCTTGAGGGTCAGGACCGCAGTTTTACTTGTGGACATCTTGGTGTCTTTGTGCACGTATGTGGCGCGCTCACATGCACGCACAAACAAACAAACACTCTCATGGAGATGTGGCTGTTTGGGAATCGGGTCCCCTCGGCTTCCTGAGGCCCCACCCTGCCTTTGCTCAGCACCTCTTTCACGTGGGAATGAGCCGCGGCGTGGAGGAAGAGCACACAATGGCACTTCCCACAATGCCACATTTACGGGCCCTACATGGGCCGCAGGAACAATCAGCCAATCAGACACTGTCAGGCCCCGGCCCCCGCTCAGACAATCATCAATTGTTGTCCAGGAGGAAGATCGGGGAAACAACAATCAGTCGCCTCGCTTAAGTGACTTTGCTTCATGTCGCCTTACAATCAGGGTCCGCTTCCTCCGCTGGGACCCCCGCGAGGGAAGGACTCCACTCACGGGGTGACCACGCAGGGGAAAATAAAGAATACCTCAAAAAAGAAGACGTATTTGTGTAAATATTAAAATGTTGTGATATGTTTACAACATCATCATTCAAAGCATCGACTTAGTGCATTTCACAGGGATAGTAGGTATTTTCTCTACTGCCCCCTAGTGGACACAACACGTGTGTGATTGCAGGTTCGTGCTAGCTCCAAACACAAATGACACACAAGCGCCATACAACTAACAGAATGGGCGAAATGCTGCAAATTCAAAATGCTGTTATCAAATAATCGCTACAGCATTTAAAGCAAAAGAAAAATGATGCAAATGCCAAAACACACGCACACACACATACACTTCAAAAACAAGTGACTGAGAGAAATGCTGCAAGTTTACTAAAGTTAACCAAGCAACCAAGGGTGCCAGACCTGAGGAATATAGTATTTAAATGTCATATTTTAAAGTATTAAAAAGTAACTGACCTTTAGCAACAGGCGAACTTTATGCTAGCCTGGCTAACTGTTTGGGACTAGTTGAAAATGAGCCAACTGTGCTGTCCTTCTATAAAATACATTAACTTGACACCTGGAAGCCCCACTAACTTTCCAAAAACATGCTAACTTCCTACTAGCCTGGCTAACTCTTTGGCAGCATGGCTAATTTCATGATCATTTTTCGGTTGCTTGGCTAACTTCCTGATAGTCTGGCTAACTTCTTGGTAAACCTGGCTAACTTCCTGGTAACCTGGCTAACTTTCTACTAACTTTGTGGTAGCCTCGCTGACGTCTTAATAGCTTGGATAACTTTCTGGTAACCTGTCTAACTTCCTGATAGCCTGGCTAACTTACTGCTAACTACCCTGTAGCCTGGCTAACTTTTTGGTATTCTGGCAAATTTCCTGGTAAACCTTGCGTACTTCCTGGTAGCCTGGCTAATTTCCTGATCGTCTGGCTAACTTCTTGGTAGCCTAGCTAACTTCCTGATAGTCTGGCTAACTTCTTGGTAAACCTGGCTAACTTCCTGGTAACCTGGCTAACTTTCTACTAACTTTGTGGTAGCCTCGCTGACGTCTTAGTAGCTTGGCTAACTTTCTGGTAGCCTGTCTAACTTCTTGGTAGCCTGGCTAACTTATTGCTAACTATCGGGTAGCCTGGTTAACTTCCTACAGCCTGGCTAACTTACTGCTAACTACCCTGTAGCCTGGCTAACTTTTTGGTATTCTGGCTAATTTCCTGGTAAACCTCCCTTACTTCCTGGTAGCCTTGCTGACTTCTTGGTAGCCTGGCTAACTTCCTGATCATCTGGCTAACTTCCTGGTAGCCTGGCTAACTTCATGATCATCTGGCTAACTTCTTGGTAAACATGGCTAACTTCCTGGTAGCCTGGCTAACTTTCTACTAACTTTCTGGTAGCCTCGCTGATATCTTAGTAGCTTGGCTAACTTTCTGGTAGCCTGTCTAAATTCCTGGTAGCCTGGCTAACTTACTGCTAACTACCCTGTAGCCTGGCTAACTTTTTGGTATTCTGGCAAATTTCCTGGTAAACCTTGCGTACTTCCTGGTAGCCTGGCTAACTTCCTGATCGTCTGGCTAACTTCCTGGTAGCCCTGCTAACTTCCTGATCGTCTGGCTAACTTCTTGGTAAACCTGGCTAACTTCCTGGTAACCTGGATAACTTTCTACTAACTTTGTTGTAGCCTCGCTGACGTCTTAGTAGCTTGGCTAAATTTCTGGTAGCCTGTCTAACTTCTTGGTAGCCTGGCTAACTTATTGCTAACTATCGGGTAGCCTGGTTAACTTCCTACAGCCTGGCTGACTTACTGCTAACTACCCTGTAGCCTGGCTAACTTTTTGGTATTCTGGCTAATTTCCTGGTAAACTTTGCGTACTTCCTGGTAGCCTTGCTAACTTCTTGGTAGCCTGGCTAACTTCCTGATCGTCTGGCTAACTTCCTGATCATCTGGCTAACTTCTTGGTAAACATGGCGAACTTCCTGGTAACCTGGCTAACTTTCTACTAACTTTCTGGTAGCCTCGCTGACATCTTAGTAGCTTGGCTAACTTTCTGGTAGCCTGGCTAACTTACTGCTAACTACCCTGTAGCCTGGCTAACTTTTTGGTATTCTGGCTAATTTCCTGGTAAACCTTGCATACTTCCTGGTAGCCTTGCTAACTTCTTGGTAGCCTGGCTAACTTCCTGATTGTCTGGCTTACTTCCTGGTAGCCTAGCTAACTTCCTGATCATCTGGCTAACTTCTTGGTAAACCTGGCTATCTTCCTGGTAACCTGGCTAACTTTCTGCTAACTTTTGGATAAACCTGTCTGACTTCCTAGTATCCTGGCTAACATCCTAGCCGACCTGGCTAATGTCTTGGTAACCTGTCTAGCTTCTGTTTTGTTGGGAAACTCGCAGCATTTTTGTCATGCATTTGAGCTCATCAGGTGTACCATAGTATTTTGATTGGTTTAAATGATTATTTTTTTTAGCAATAATGTTAATCTGTGTTCTACCTGTTTTATCAGGTAGTCAAGTCAAGTCAACTTTATTTATATAGCACGTTTTCAACAACTTTTTAGATTGAACCGAAGTGCTTTACAGGTTAAAAAAGCATGGAGCAAACAAAAAACTAAGCAAAACAAAAAACAAACAAAGAACATAAACAATGAATGTGCTAAACAAGGTAGAACAATGACATTGTCTTCCACTAGATAGCTGCAGGTACATAACTAAGCTTGTCATAGATGTGTTTAAATAAAACATTAGTGTTCTTCTAATATACAGGATCTTTGACTAGCATTGTTGAAGCTCATAGTTAATATGTTGGTGAGTGTTGAACAATATATATTACAGTATTTAATGATTATTATTATCCTGTCAGCCTTGGCGCCTCCAGTGTTGCTCCTGAATTTAACGGATTGCACCGTCAACGTCAGCAGCTCGGTGACCCTGCACTGCCCCACCGAGGGTGTCCCACACCCGACCGTCACATGGTACAAGAACCAAGGTGCTCTGCTGGCAGGATCAGGTAAAGATCCCAATCTTAATTGAAATCCTTTCTGAATCCGGTGTGTTCATGTGTGCCACCTGTCTTGGGCAGGGATTGTCGTGTCGCCAGAGGAAGGCTCCCTCCATATTGGTCGCATCACCGTGGAGGACCAGGGTCTGTACACCTGCCAGGCGACCAATGAGAAGGGAGCTGCAGAGAGCTCCGCCTACATTTGGGTCAATAGTAAGTCCTCATTACAATGTAATCATTATTATTAGAGATGTCCGATAATGGCTTTTTTGCCGATATCCCGATATTGTCCAACTCTTAATTACAGATTCCGATATCAACCGATACCGATATATACAGTCGTGGAAATAACACATTATTATGCCTAATTTTGTTGTGATGCCCCGCTGGATGCATTAAACAATGTAACAAGGTTTTCCAAAATAAATCAACTCAAGTTATGGAAAAAAATGCCAACATGGCACTGCCATATTTATTATTGAAGTCACAAAGTGCATTATTTTTTTTAACATGCCTCAAAACAGCAGCTTGGAATTTGGGACATGAGGAGGTTGGGGGGGTCGGGGTTGAGGTGGGGGGGGGGGGTGTATATTGTAGCGTCCCGGAAGAGTTAGTGCTGCAAGGGGTTCTGGGTATTTGTTCTGTTGTGTTTATGTTGTGTTACGGTGCGGATGTTCTCCCGAAATGTGTTTGTCATTCTTGTTTGGTGTGGGTTCACAGTGTGGCGCATATTTGTAACAGTGTTAAAGTTGTTTATACCTCCACCCTCAGTGTGACCTGTATGGCTGTTGACCAAGTATGCCTTGCATTCACTTGTGTGTGTGTAAAGCTGTAGATATTATGTGATTGGGCTGGCACGCAAAGACAGTGCCTTTAAGGTTTATTGGCGCTCTGTACTTCTCCCTACGTCCGTGTACACAGCGGCGTTTTAAAAAGTCATACATTTGTACTTTTTGAAACCGATGCCGATAATTTCCGATATTACATTTTAAAGCATTTATCGGCCGATATTATCGGACATCTCTAATTATTATGCATGTTATAAATGCAGGAAAATATCCATACTTAAATACCATGCATTCACATACTAGCAATATTTGATATATACTATGATATCATTTAGTTCTAGCTGTATCATTTTAAAACTGTATGCTTTTAATGCCAAAGTATCGGTATTGGCGATACCAAGTTTTGGTTTGCTTGGTATCGTATTAGCAAGACAATTTGGGATATCACTGCTGTAATTTTCACTTGCTTATTCTTACACAATAATAATAATACAATAAAAACAAGAAACAGGAAATCAAGAGAATACATCAATAATACAAATACTACTAAAAAAAGAAGAAAACGTTAATAGTATTAAAAAATTAAAGCTTAGAGCAGCGTTGGAACGGGCCCCCGCACATGTTTATTTATTTATTTATTTATTTTTGTCATAAATAAAATACAATCATGCGTGCTTACGGACTGTATCCCTGCAGACTGTATATCGATCTATATTAAATATTAATAACAGAGAGAAACAACCCTTTTGTTGTGAATGGGGGAGGGAGTTTTTTTGGGTTGGTGCACTAATTGTAAGTGTATCTTGTGTTTTTTATGTTGATTTAATTTTTAAAAAAAAAAAAGATTTTATTTTATTTATTTATTTATTTTTTTTTAAATTTCTTGTGCGACCCGGTGGTTGGGGACCACCGCCCTAACCCACCACCAAAAATACAGGAATGCTAGCATGCTCACATTAGCATGTTTCAGGCACCAAGTTGTATGTCTCTGAGATGTACGGCTTCAAAATTGGCTAAAAACGTTGGCACGTATTAAGTATCAAGTTATTTGTCTCTGCGATATACGGCTGTAAAATTGGCTAAAAAGATTATAATAGCATGTTAACGTTAACATGCTAACAGCCAGCGTGTGTCAAGTACCAAGTTATATGAGTAAGGTGTAGGGATTGAAAATTAGCTAAAAACGTTGGGATGTGTTAAATACCAAGTTATATGACAATGAGGTGTACGGCTGTAAAATGAGTTTAAAAAGTTAGCATGCTAACAGCCAGCATGTGTCAAGTACCAAGTTGTATGACTCATGTGTACCGCTTCAAATTTGGTTCCAAAAGTTACCATGCGAATATTGGCATGCCAACAGTTAGCATATGTCAAGTTTTACCGTATTTTTCGGACTATAAGTCGCAGTTTTTTTCATAGTTTGGCCGGGGGTGCGACTTATACTCAGGAGCGACTTATGTGTGAAATTATTAACACATTACCGTAAAATATCAAATAATATTGTTTAGCTCATTTACGTAAGAGACTAGACGTATAAGATTTCAGGGGATTTAGCGATTAGGAGTGACAGATTGTTTGGTAAACGTATAGCATGTTCTATATGTTATAGTTATTTGAATGACTCTTACCATAATATGTTACGTTAACATACCAGGCACCTTCTCAGTTGGTTATTTATGCCTCATATAACGTACACTTATTCAGCATTCTTTATTTATTTTAAATTGCCTTTCAAATGTCTATTCTTGGTGTTGGGTTTTATCAAATAAATTTCCCCCAAAAATGCGACTTATACTCCAGTGCGACTTATATATGTTTGTTTCCTTCTTTATTATGCATTTTCGGCCGGTGCGGCTTATACTCCGGAGCGACTTATAGTCCGAAAAATACGTTAAGTTGTGTGGCTGAGGTGTACGGCTGCAAAATTAGCAAACAAAGTTAGCATTCTAATGATATAAAGCTAACAGCTAGCATGTGTCAAGTACCAAGTTATATGACGGAGGTGTACAGCTTCAAATTTGGCTAAACATGTTAGCATTTGCCAAGTACCAAGTTATATGCTACCCCTTAGTTGTACAGCTGTAAAATAGGCTAAAAAAGTTAGCATACTAACACCTAGCATGTGTCACGTACCAAGTTATATGACTGAGGTGTACGGCTTTAAAATATTGGCTCTAAAAGTTAGCATGTGTCAAGTATTAAGTTGTATAATTTTGAGGTGTACGGCTGCAAAATTAGCTAAAATTTTGGCATGCTTGCGATTTTCGTTGTGATACCTGAAACTGGTGGGAGGGGATAATTGTTTACTAATTTTAAAGGGGGTGCTCGAGAGCCAAGTTTCAAAATCCTGTGATTGACCGCCAAAATATACAATTTTGAGTACTGATAATAATTTGGCCCTTGGGCTGCTCGGAACCTAATTAGTTCATAATAAAAGTGCTAGTCTGAAAAGAACAATAAATGTAACAAAAGTACTACTACCGTATTTTTCGGAGTATAAGTCGCACCGGCCGAAAATGCATAATAAAAAAGGGAAAAAACATAAATAAGTCGCATTTTTTGAGGAAATGTATTTGATAAAACCCAACACTAAGAATAGACATTTGAAAGGCAATTTAAAATAAATAAAGAATAGTGAACAACAGGCTGAATAAGTGTACGTTATATGAGGCATAAATAACCAACTGAGAAGGTGCCTGGTATGTTAACGTAACATATTATGGTAAGAGTCATTCAAATAACTATAACATATAGAACATGCTATACGTTTACCAAACAATCTGTCACTCCTAATCGCTAAATCCCATGAAATCTTATACGTCTAGTCTCTTACGTGAATGAGCTAAATAATATTATTTGATATTTTACGCTAATGTGTTAATAATTTCACACATAAGTCGCTCCTGAGTATAAGTCGCACCCCCGGCCAAACTATGAAAAAAACTGCGACTTATAGTCCGAAAAATACGGTATTAGTGTTCCATTGTGTGCAGATGTATCTGAGGCGTCCTCCATGGAGATTCCCACTCTGGCCTGCACCTGTGTGGTGGCCACCTTGCTCTGGCTTCTCCTGACGCTGCTGATCCGAAAACTCCGACAGGTGTGACGACGAGAGCGACGACGTGTTTGCTCGTTAGCTAACGCGTGTATTTTTCTTCGCGCTCCGTGAAGCCCAAGCGCTCCCACGGCAAAGCAGGGTACCTGTCCATCATGGTGGACTCAGCAGGCGCTCCACTGGAGGAGCGGGGGCACAGGCTCCACTATGACCCCAAGCAGTGGGAGTTCCCCAGAGAACGCCTCAAATTAGGTAAATAAAAAAGATGCTTTGTTTCCTGAATGATTCCAAGAATGTAATCAGAGGATGTATTAAGATCACACAAGAGATATTGCAACTTTCTCATAGGTCTTATCAGGTCATCACAGGGAGGGACTGTCAATCAGTCTTCTTGTCTTTGTCTCACTAATGAAGCAGACTGTGGGCGTGTGCACGCTGTTTACTGACACTAATCAGTCCCGTCCACCATGTTGTCTTGTGTCCACGTCCCACCCAGGAAAGAATCTGGGCCGTGGAGCCTTCGGTAAAGTGGTGCAGGCATCTGCCTTTGGGATCGACGGCGCTTCCAGCTGCAGGACGGTGGCGGTGAAGATGCTCAAAGGTACAACAACAACTGGGTTTTGCAGTAGTTTTGCAAGTATCGTCGAGCTTCAGACATTTTTGTTTTTGTCTTTGTCCACCAGAGGGCGCCACAGTCAGCGAGCACAAAGCCCTGATGACTGAGCTGAAAATTCTTAACCACATTGGACAACATCTCAATGTTGTCAACCTGCTGGGAGCCTGCACCAAATCTGGAGGTCAGTGTCACTACAAACATGGACACCATGGCCACTGGGAAGTAGGGTTGTTGGAATTGGAGTTAGGTTTGGGATTATCTCTGGGATATATCTATATCTATCTATATATATCTATATATATAGATGTATACACTACCGTTCAAAAGTTTGGGGTCACCCAAACAATTTTGTGGAATAGCCTTCATTTCTAAGAACAAGAATAGACTGTCGAGTTTCAGATGAAAGTTCTCTTTTTCTGGCCATTTTGAGCGTTTAATTGACCCCACAAATGTAATGCTCCAGAAACTCAATCTGCTCAAAGGAAGGTCAGTTTTGTAGCTTCTGTAACGAGCCAAACTGTTTTCAGATGTGTGAACATGATTGCACAAGGGTTTTCTAATCATCAATTAGCCTTCTGAGCCAATGAGCAAACACATTGTACTATTAGAACACTGGAGTGATAGTTGCTGGAAATGGGCCTCTATACACCTATGTAGATATTGCACCAAAAACCAGACATTTGCAGCTAGAATAGTCATTTACCACATTAGCAATGTATAGAGTGTATTTCTTTAAAGTTAAGACTCGTTTAAAGTTATCTTCATTGAAAAGTACAGTGCTTTTCCTTCAAAAATAAGGACATTTCAATGTGACCCCAAACTTTTGAACGGTAGTGTGTATATATAAATATATAGATATTAGGGGTGTGGGAAAAAATCGATTCGAAATTAAAATTGCCATTCTCACGTTGTACGATTCAGTATCGATTCTCATTTTTCAAAAATCGATTTTAATTTTTTTTATTTTTTTAGTAATCAATCCAACAAAACAATACACAGCAATACCATAACAATGCAATCCAATTCCAAAACCAAACCCGACCCAGCAACACTCAGAACTGCAATAAACAGAGCAATTGAGAGGAGACACAAACACGACACAGAACAAACCAAAAGTAGTGAAACAAAAATGAATATTATCAACAACAGTATCAATATTAGTTACAATTTCAACATAGCAGTGATTAAAAATCCCTCATTGACATTATCATTAGACATTTATATAAAAAAATTTAATAAAAAAGAACAATAACTTCACAGTGGCTTACACTTGCATCGCATCTCATAAGCTTGACAACACACTGTGTCCAATATTTTCACAAAGATAAAATAAGTCATATTTTTGGTTCATTTAATAGTTAAAACAAATTTACATTATTGCAATCAGATGATAAAACATTGTCCTTTACAATTATAAAAGCTTTTTACAAAAATCTACTACTCTGCTTGCATGTCAGCAGACTGGGGTGGATCCTGCTGAAATCTATGTATTGAATGAATAGAGAATCCTTTTGAATCGGGAAAAAAAATAGTTTTTGAATCGAGAATCGTGTTGAATTGAAAAAAAAATCGATGTATAATCGAATCGTGACCCCAAGAATCGATATTGAATCGAATCGTGGGACACCCAAAGATTCACAGCCCTAATATATATATATATCTATATAGATACATCTATATAGATATATATATATATATATATATATATATATATATATATATATATATATATATATATATATATATATATATATATATATATATATATATATATATATATAAATATATAAATATATATATGTATATAAATATATACATGTATATAAATATATATATGGCTAACATGAATACTATCTTATTGTATTTCCCCTTATATGGAAGAATATGTTGAACAGGAAGTAAACACGCTTAAACATGTTTTACATTAAAAAATATGTAAAATTGTTCCATCCTTATGCAGAACAGTGGACTTGTCAACGTGATTCCAAGTATGTGTGTAACTCTTTCTGTATTTTAGGCCCGCTCATGATCATTGTGGAGTTCTGTCGCTATGGAAACCTCTCCGGCTTTCTGAAGAGCAAACGGGAGGTGTACGTGCACAACAGGGTGAGAGAGTGCGCTTCTGCAAACATGCTAGCAGAAATGCCTGCTTGCACAACACTGATGACAAAAAAATGATAAAATCATTCACAGTGTAAAAGTCACTTCTGCAATCTTGTTGTTTTTTTTTTTTTAACTTTAAAGATCTTATCTGGCTCCCAAAGTCTCAGGTTTACTTCCCTAAAATATCCTCTCACAAGTTGTAAAGATCTAAAAATGTCAGTTTCTCGTCACCAACCGCAACAAGCCTAACTCGGATGACATGGTTTTAACTTGTGCTGCTCCACTCCATGTTAATACAACAATACAAATTAAGAAATCATTCACTGTTTTTAAGCACTTCATGAAAGTCATTTTTCGGTTTGTTTTTTTAGTTTCGTAATATTATTGTGCGCGTAGCTGTGCTGCGTTGTAGAAAGATGGCAGCGACAAGCACCTGCTAGCTCACCTCATTTCTTTTATCCTCATGAAGTGCAGTGTTTGAACTGTGTTACATACTTTTACTAGTAACAAGTAGTCAAATTCCTTACATTTTTGTAGGTTAGAAGAGCGTTATCGTAACTTGACACGCTACTTTTGATGTGATTGGCAACCACAACCATTGGTCAACAAGACAGCGTCAGAAGCACAGCAAGTAACTTTTTAGGGGTGAAAGCAACAAGCAGCACCACTAAAATGAACGTGATGTCATATTAGCAGAGGCAACATCACACAGCAAACAATGTGTAAGTACACACATACTTACTACTACGAGGGAACAGTGAACAAATCAATGATTGAAGCGACAAGCTTGCAGTTGTACAATAGTCCACGTGTGGACAAGTAGACCACAGCCATGGAAGCACATTCAATCTTTTTTTTTTTTTTAACGAGTGCTAAGACAATCCAGTCAAAAGAGTCAACAAAGCTGCCCTCACTACCCGAAAACTGTCAGTGCTAAACGAAAAATACTGCTGACACGTCAAATGGCAACAGGCACCGCTTTTTAAAGACACATACACACACTCTGCTCTCAACTGCATATGCCAGATATTTTAAGTTTGTTTATTTTTAAAGTACCCAATTGTTTGTACAATAAGGCGCATTAAAGTAGTCATATTGTGATTTTTTTCCCCCTACGTTTAAAAGACTTCCTTGTGGTCTACATAACATGTAATGCTGGTTCTTTGGTCAAAATGTTGCATAGATTACGTTTTACAGACCATCTTCGAGCCCCTTTCTGACTATCTCTTCAGGATGTGCCGTTTAGTGGGCAGGTCTTTTTACTTGCCTCCACTTCGACAGCGTCGTCTCCCCGTCATCGGTAGTTTTTAGCGCTTCCATAGCGAGTCTACTGAGAGATATAAGTTAGAAGGCTACGCTACTTTGTGTTAGAAACGGCAACAGTATAGGATGAATGCCCCACAACAAGAGGATAGAGAAAAAGGAGGCGCTTATTAACAACAATGGCGGACGCACGCACATTTTCAGGACTTATGCAGATCCCAAATACACATTAGCAGGTACCAATAAGTAAGAAAAGTTTGCTTTGCATAATATTATGAAAAAAGATTATGTCTCCTAATAGGTGCCATTTTGGGATCCTTATACACACACCATAATAATACCGTATGTTGAAGCACAGTACGTCTGACTATGGTAGCCGTAATGCTCTGTGTTCCATTAAGCGGTGTGGCTTCGTAGCTTACCAAAGTTGTACTAAAACATTTTTTGATGTTCTGTATTCTCAAAGACACATCAAAGTTTTGGTTTTGCCTGCTTGCGTCATTTATTGAACAAGCGTCAACCTGCAGTGCACACGTATCTCTTATGTGTGACTGCCATCTACTGGTTACAAGTATCATTACACCACGCACCAGAGAAAATTTGCTTCACACAAGCAGAATTAATACGTACACTAGGCGCACGGGGTTATAAGGCGCACTGTCCATTTGTGACCAAAATGAAGGGATTTTAAAAATACGGTAATGCATTAATTATTTTCCCCAGTTAAATACATTTATGAAAGAGTAATTACGTTCATAATTTAATTACCAACAAGTAACTATAATTACTTTTTAAAAGAACTCTTGTGATGTAGCATCTAAAATAAAGTCAGGCTGTAGAAAGTCATGATGTATAATGAATGTTTTCAAAAATCCCTTCCATGAGTGCAATCAGAGGCGAGGCTTCTCTTTGTCTTGAATGTATGTTCACTGTTCACTGGATTCTGTAGAAGAAACCTATTTAAACATGTTTGTTTTCCTCTCAGGGGATGCAAAAACATGGAGAAAAGACTGCAAGGATAAGATTAGACTTTAAAGACAGTAAGACACAACACTCATCACATGATCATTTCTATGTAAAAAAAAAAAAGTCCTTTCGGTGTAATTACAATATTAATGTGAATATTTATGTATTTTTTGCTTTAGATGACATTCGGCCCTCCAACGCTCCTCCTTTGTTTCTGGAGGACCTCATCTCCTTCAGCTTCCAGGTGGCAAGAGGAATGCAGTTCCTGGCCTCTCGCAAGGTAATACAAAAAATCTGATAGTGCTCTGTGAAAATATAGATTAGGATTATTATACTTTCTTCACCTCACGCGCAAAAACTAGCGTTTAACTGAAATACGGCGATAGTTGAAAAGTCATCATGCACAGCAAACGTAATAATGATTTGGAGTGCGTGAGAAAGTGGAACACGCTCTGTGACCGCATGCTCCAATGAACATATAGTGTCTGGTCGTTTGTAAGAAGACGACACTTAAGGAATAAAAATAAAATATAATAAAATGTAGTATTTTAGAGTGCATGCTTCTCATGTGACTTGTTTATACAAACTACATCGGGAGGTTACAGACGGCCACGCTTAACTTGGCAAAATAGACACGAATTTTAGAATAAATAGTAAATGTTTATTTACATACCTTAATTGTTTTCCCAAACGATGTCTGTAACACGGCAGTAAAACGGTTGATTAAACAAAACAGAAGTCATCGTCATGGACCAGCTAGCTGTGAAAGGTAGCTCTCCAATCAGCTAAACGGTGACATCTTGGTAAATTTATGAAACTGAAACAATAGAAAAAGAAAGTGATTGTAAGTTTGAGTTTGATTCGGACATGCATGCATACAACATGATACATCACAATTTCCAGTTTCTCTTTTCAACATGTTCGAAAAGGAGTAGGAAGAAGCAGAGCTTATTTAAGCCTACCCCTTTTCTTTTACATAACAGTTGCTAAAACTTTTGTTCACTTCCTGTTCTCAATTTATTCCCAATATACTCTACAAGTAATCACAATAACAAATACATAATAATTGGTGAAGTAAGTTATATTTCATATGATGAGATAAGTAAGATTATTTTGAGAATGAAAGAATGAATACATTCAGAATGTTTATCATGGTTCTTCTTCTTTGTACTTTGTAAACACTTTAAGTTTGAAGAGTTTCTTGAAGTGGATCATATTAGTACATTGTTTGATTGCTTTGCTTAATCCATTCCATAATTTAATTCCACATACTGATATCCTGAAAGTCTGAAAAATACAGTAATTAGTTTTGGCGACTGAAGGACACAGTGATGACTTGAAGAGATGTTTGCGTTCGTGTGACGTTTATTTTCCGACGTGGCCTGCAGTGTATACACAGAGACCTGGCGGCACGCAATGTCCTCCTGTCAGACAATCACGTGGTGAAGATCTGTGACTTTGGACTGGCCAGAGACATCTACAAAGACCCGGACTACGTCCGCAAGGGAGACGTGAGTACATTTGCAGTAATCCCTCGTTCAGCGCATCTCATTGGCTGTGGGTAATTAATGTTCATGAAGTAGGATTCCTTTTTAAACTTGAATACTTCCACAGCTCGCAGCTTTTCTTCTTTTCCATAAATGTCCCTTCTTTGCCTCTCGCTTTTC
This sequence comes from Entelurus aequoreus, assembly GCF_033978785.1. NCBI lineage: Eukaryota > Metazoa > Chordata > Actinopteri > Syngnathiformes > Syngnathidae > Entelurus > Entelurus aequoreus. Next base: position 17,034,473 of record NC_084748.1, read on the forward strand.
AAGAGGGTTCACTCTGTAGATCTCTCCCAGCACCTGAGCATTTGTTCAAAAGCAGAATTGAACAGAGTGAATGCTCTTGTCAGTCATTACAAGCTTTGTCTCTGTGGGGGGAGGCGGGATGACCAGCCGTAGAATAATTACTCTGTATGATCAATAATTCCATAATGTAGGATCATTTAAAGCCTTCAGTAGGTGATTAGCAAACACAAATGGAATATATTCTGTCACTTGTGCCTCGTTACAACCAGGTGCGGCGCTATTCTGTCACTTGCAGCCAACAGTGCCATTAGTTTAAGGAAAAGATCTCACCTTTATGATAGAGGAAATTAAATGTGGTATTTTTATAAAAGAAAGTAACCTAGAAATGCTTGCAAGATAACATTTTTATAGAACAGAATATATCTTTATTGTCATTGTACAACGCAATTGTAAGCAAAACTAATTTAGTGCAAATTCATAATAACACATAAAAACATATGAAAGAATGAATACAATAATAAAATGTAGTATTTTAGAGTGCATGCTTCTCATGTGACTTGTTTATACAAACTACATCAGGAGGTTACAGACGGCCACGCTTTACTTGGCAAAATAAACACGAATTTTAGAATAAATAGTAAATGTTTATTTACATTAATTGTTTTCCCAAACGATGTCTGTAACACGGCAGTAAAACGGTTGATTAAACAAAACAGAAGTCATCGTCATGGACCAGCTAGCTGTGAAAGCTAGTTATTTACATAAAATAGATATAAAAATAGCAAGCACACAGCTCACATGCACAGTCCTTATTGTCATCTTGTGTTCAGCGACACTATTGCTCTCGGGTAAAAAGTGTTCTTAAATCTGTTTGTCCGACATTTTATTGTCCTGTATCTCCTGCCCGAGGGCGGCAGTTCAAAAAGTTTATGTCCAGGGTGAGATGGTTTCCCTTATGATGTTTTGGGCCTTTTTGAGGCACCTGGCACTGTACAGTTTATCCAGGGAGGGGAGGGTGCGTTTCTCTCTGCCGCCGTGCAGCTGGCATACCACACACATGCAGGATGTCAGCACACTCTCTATTGAGCAGCGATAGAAGGACACAAGCACTTTTTGTGACAACTGGTTCTTTTCGAGGAGTCTAAGAAAGTTAAGTCTCTGCTGTGCCTTTTTGATGGTCACTGAGGTGTTCATACTCCACGACAGGTCTTCCTCCATCTGGATCCCCAGGAACCTGAAGTTAGAGACACTTTCCACATAGTCCCCATTGATGTACAGTGTTTGGATGTTTATCGTTTTTTTTCTTCCGCTTCTTTTTTTTTATACATAAAAGTCGATTCCTGGAAGGAAACCCCACATTGGTTCAAATTATTAATTAGATAAATGTTGGAAAATGGCTAAAAGTAAAACAGCCCTTAAATTATCTTTATTGGAGAAATATAAATAAATGATAAATGGGTTATACTTGTATAGCGCTTTTCTACCTTCAAGGTACTCAAAGCGCTTTGACACTATTTCCACATTCACCCATTCACACACACATTCACACACTGATGGCGGGAGCTGCCATGCAAGGCGCTAACCAGCAGCCATCAGGAGCAAGTGTGAAGTGTCTTGCACAGGGACACAACAGACGTGACTAGGATGGTAGAAGGTGGGGATTGAACCCCAGTAACCAGCAACCCTCCGATTGCTGGCACGGCCACTCTACCAACTTCACCACGCCGTCCCCTAAATATAAATTGTTTCAGAATTTTTTTTAAATACATATATACATATACCGTATTTTTCGGACTATAAATCAGTTTTTTTCATAGATTGCCCGGGGGTGCGACTTATACTCAGGAGCGACTTATGTGTGAAATTATTAACACATTACCGTAAAATATCAAATAATATTTAGCTCATTCACATAAGAGACTAGACGTATAAGATTTCATGGGATTTAGCGATTAGGAGTGACAGATTGTTTGGTAAACATATAGCATGTTCTATATGTTATAGTTATTTGAATGACTCTTACCATAATATGTTACGTTAACATACCAGGCACGTTCTCAGTTGGTTATTTATGCCTCATATAACGTACACTTATTCAGCCTGTTGTTCACTATTCTTTATTTATTTTAAATTGCCTTTCAAATGTCTATTCTTGGTGTTGGGTTTTATCAAATAAATTTCCCCCAAAAATGCGACTTATGTTTTTTTCCTTCTTTATTATGCATTTTCGGCCGGTGCGACTTATACTCCAGAGCGACTTATAGTCCGAAAAATACGGTATATATTTTTTAAATGTATTTCAAATATTTTGTATCCTATTGTATTGTCTCTCTTTATTTTACTAACACTTTGTCTAAAGATGTTAATTTGCGTTTGACGTGATTCAAATGATCTGTACATTTTCAATATGTATCCATTGTGTGATCAATTGTAAAATATATAGAATATATATATATTTCAAAGGTAAAACTGCAGCTTTAGCAACACTATATACCATCGCTGGTCATGTTTTACTGTAGCAAATGGTCCTGAATAATTCTTAATTTTGAACTTGTGGTACAATAGGTTGTCATTTTTACACCTGGCAACACTGGGAGCAGCCACAGTGCCACAAACACTGCAAGGTAACAAAAATGTCAACACCTATGCTGCATTTGTTGGGAAGTGACAGCAACAAAAAAGACATCAAAACAAAATTGCCCGACGCAGTTTCTCCAACTGGGGGAAAAAACTGCACTTCAAGATGTTTAATATTTATGAAAGTTAAATTTTTGCCAACAGAGCTTGAGTGCATATTATTTGTACTTGTTAGCAAAGTTAAACGTTACTGACCTTTAGGGGTGTAACGGTACGTGTATTTGTATACATCCGTTTCGGTACGGGGGTTTCAGTTCGGTACGGAGGTGTACCGAACGAGTTTCCACACGAACATATTAAGTAGCCGCCTCCGTCTCTTACTCTACACAGCATCCAGCATTGTCCCACCCACACAACCATCTGATTGGTTACAAACAGAGCGGTAACAGCCAATCAGCAGTGCGTAATCAAAGCGGTAACAGCCAATCAGCAGTGCGTAATCAAAGCGGTAACAGCCAATCAGCAGTGCGTATTCAGAGCGCATGTAGTCAGTGCTTAGCGTTTAGCAGGTAAGCATCAGGCAGCGGACTCTCCCCAAATTATAATAAACACCTCCCAGTCAACTACTAGCAACATCACTATGAGCCCGTTGACCTTCTAGAAATATAAAAGGCAGCTCAGCTCGCTCGCAGTCCTGGCTTGAGGTGATTCGCTTTTAGCGTAACATTAGCTTATTTTGCGGTGTGTGTGTGTGCTACGGACAGCAAAGCCCTGTCTGTTATTTCACTTGACCTTTTTCTGTGTTGATTGAGCTGTGTTGAAGCAGCAAAAAAGGACATTATGTTAAATGAAGAGTTCCTGTCTCTGATAGTTGATATAATAATGTAACTGCATCATAAAGCCTACATGAACTCCATGGTGTTCAGGGATGGATAGTCTCTCCTATTGCTATTGTACTATTTTTTCAGCTATAGTTACATTAATCATTAGTAATGCAGCAGCCTACTTTTCAATGGCAGGGTCTCTGCTATCACATGTTGATAAAAATATAACATTTACATATTAAAAATCAACTACAGGCTTCCCAAATGCTGTCATAAATTAAGCATGATGAGTTGACTTGCAACTGTTTGTTGCATTTTTATATGTAGAAGAAAAGTTTTGTCATTTTATTTAATCTGAGCAACAACTTGAGGCAGTTTAATGTGGATTAACGTGGGCAGAATTATTATAGAGTTCCCAAATTTAAATATGTATCTAAAATAGGTGGTTAATTGGTTAGGTATTTATGTATTTGCATATTGGGTTTTCTGCTGCATTTATCTGTTGTGTTTCTGGTGTTAAATGTATTTTATATAGATCTTGGTGCATTTATGTTGAGACAATTTATTTAAAATCTGAATTAACTTAAAAGGAAAATATTAATCCATTTTCTTGCACTTGTTTAATTTTTAAGTGTTTGATAGCCTAATTAATAATTGTAAATTATGGGATTGATAATTGATTGATTTTTTACAGCATGTTAATCTTGTGGTGTTTTGTCCTTAAAGGTTTTTCACCTACTAAAGAAGCTAATGGCTACTAAAGACAGCTAATGACAGCTAAAGAAACTAAAGTCTACGAACACTTTTAAAGACTGCTAAAAAGACTAAAGAAGAAAAAAGAAGCTGTTTCTTCGTTGGAAAAACTGCTGCAAACTAAAGGAAAATAAAAGGAAAAGAGTAACTACGGTCTGGTCTTTTGAGTGAAATCCAGAAGCCACATTCAGCATTGGTACATCCCTTCAAGTGTGGGATAAGCACAGTGGGGAAAAAAGCAAAACACTTGACAAGCACTTACCAGTGAGCTGCCTCTAATTTTTAAATGTTATTTATTTACTAGCAAGCTGGTCTCGCTTTGCTCGACATTTTTAATTCTAAGAGAGACAAAACTAAAAAAAAAAGTAAAAATCCAAGAAAATATTTGAAAGACTTGGTCTTCACTAACTGACAAAGAAACAGATAACAGATTTGGTGTCCAGTTCAAAGTGTGACATGATTTATTTAAAAATTTGAGAGTTGACTTTTGTATTTTACATGAGTTATTATTCGTACAAACATGGTGCAAAGTAATTCATGATTTGTTCAAAAATGTTAGTGGTTAGCTAGTTAAAATGGGATATTGTGATTTCACAAGACTGTCTTAGAAGTGATCATTTGAGAATGTTCAATTTGAAAAATGTGCACTTAGAGAAAATATAAAAATAAAGTGTTGCATATTGATATTTATCTGTTTCTATATATATTTATTGTGAGAAATCATTAAGATGATCAGTGTTTCCACAAAGATAAATATCAGTAATTATTAATAATAACAGAGTTAAAGGTAAATTGAGCAAATTGGCTATTTCTGGCAATTTATTTAAGTGTGTATCAAACTGGTAGCCCTTCGCATTAATCAGTACCCAAGAAGTAGCTCTTGGTTTCAAAAAGGTTGGTGACCCCTGCTCTATATCATGATCGCAAGACAAATACTGTCATGTGAAAAACACATAAAAGAATATATGTATATAAAAAACATCACCTTGTCACTGTGCTCTGATTGGCTGACAGGCCCGCCTGCCTCTGAAGTGGATGTCTCCAGAGTCCATCTTTGACAAGGTGTTCACCACACAAAGTGACGTGTGGTCCTTTGGCGTTCTCCTCTGGGAGATCTTCTCTCTGGGTAAGAGCTCTCACTCCCCGGGGAGTCCTGTGCAGTTGGTGCATGTAACGCCACGGGTGTCCACTAGGAGCGTCCCCGTACCCCGGTCTCCACATTGACGAGGACTTCTGCCACAGACTGAAAGCAGGAACCAGGATGAGAGCGCCGGAGTACAGCACAGCTGACATGTGAGGAAGATGAAATGTGATAAATGTTGACCTTGTGTGTGTGACAGTGTGTGTGTGTGTGTGTGTGTGTGTGTGTGTGTATAGTTACAGCACAATGCTGGCCTGCTGGGATGCCGAGGCCAGCGAGCGACCCTCCTTCTGCCAGTTGGTGCAGACCCTGGGCGACATGCTCCAGTCCATGGTGCAGCAGGTCAGCTTGGAGGGACTCAATCACTTTGTCTGGAAAATGTATCAAATATTAAGATGTGAATACCAAAACACTCAATATGACTACTAATATACACTTTGGTAGGAGGGGAAGGACTACATTCCTCTGGGATTACTCGTAGAACACGGAAAGTGCACACAAAAAACTCTTGCTGTCACCAACTTGAGGTAAGAATGATTGACTATTTATTCATCCAGTTACTTGGAAAAATACTTCAGTTACTTTAAAAAAATGTACCAGTGAAATTACTACAGATAAGTATTAGTTACTTAAAAAAATACTAGAAAAAAGTATTAAGCTAGTACAAGTATTAATTTGTTGCTTTAAAAAAAAAAGATACTAATAAGTATTAATTTGTTGTCATAAATATTTAACTAGTATAAGTATTGGTTACTTTAAATAACACAAGATTAAGCATTAAACTAGTATAAATATTAAATTGTTACTTTAAAAAAGGATACTAGTATAAGGAATGATTGGTTACTTTTAAACATTTAAAAAAGATAATTTAACTATTAATATAATCATATTAGTATTGTTTACTTAAAAAAAAATATATATACATTTAGTGTAAGTATAAAGTGGTTACTAAAAAAAATAAAATTGAATACACATTAAACTAGTATGAGTATTAATTTGTTACTTAAAAACATACTAGTGTAGGTATCAAGTGGTTACTTTAAAAAAAAAAATAGAATATGTATTATATTAATTTGTTACTTTAAAACATATACTAGTGTAGGTATCAAGTGGTTACCGTATTTTCCGCACCATAAGCCGCACCTAAAAACCACAATTTTTGTCAAAAGCAGACAGTGCGGCTAATAACCCGGTGCGCCTTATATATGGATTAATATTCATATTTATTTTCATAAAGTTTAGGTCTCGCAACTACGGTAAACAGTCGCCATCTTTTTTCCCCGTAAAAGAGGAAGCGCTTCTTCTTCTACGGTAAGCAACCGCCCCCATAGAAGAGGAAGCGCTTCTTCTTCTACTGTAAGCAACCGCCAAGGTGAGCACCCGCCCCCGGAGAAGAAGAAGCTCGCGGATATTTAATTTCATTTGTGTGTTTCCGTAAAGACAACAAAATGTCTCCTCCTAAGAGACACGCGTACAAGGTTCCACTGACTTTTGATATTCATGTGAACCGCACTGTGGATACAACGGGAACACGTACGGTGAATATTCGCACCACAGGGAATGAGAAGTCGTCCTTCACCGTGGTTCTAGCTTGCCATGCTAACGGCCAGAAACTTCCACCCACGGTGATATTCAAAAGGAAGACCTTGCCAAAAGAGAACTTTCCAGCCGGCGTCATCATAAAAGCTATCTCGAAGGGATGGATGCATGAAGAAAAGATGAGCGAGTGGTTGATAGACGTTTACGCGAAGACACCGGGTGACTTTTTTCACGCAGCGCCGTTCCTGTTGATCTATGACTGCATGCGCGTCCACATCACAGATGGTGTCAAAAAACAAGTGAAGCACACCGAAGAAGAAGAATTCGAAGGAATTTGTAGATGAGTAATAACTTCAGAAAGTGAGCTTTAATGTTTATTTTGTGTGTTGTGTGACACTAACGTATGAGCAACGTTGAGTTATTGATGTTGCTATTGCTCTGCACTATTTTGAGTGTTACTATTTTTGTTATTGCACATTTGCACATTACATTTTGGGAGTGAACAGAGTTGTTAGAACGCTGGTTTGTAATATATTATTAAAGTTTGACTGACCTATCTGACTGTTTTGTTGACATCCCTTTAGCGTAGCGTAGGTGCGGCTATTAGCACGGGGCGGCTAATAGGTAAACAAAGTTTTGAAATATGCCGTTCATTAAACGTGCGGCTAATAACACGGGGCGCCTTATGGTGCGGAAAATACGGTACTTTAAAAAAAAAAAAACTAGAATATGTATTATATTAATTTGTTGCTTTAAAAAAAGATACAGCTGAGATAGGCTCCTGCACAAAAATGGATGGATGGATGGACTAGTATGAGTCTTCATTAGTTGCCATAAAAAATATTATACAAATTTTTTTTCAAGTAACAAATACTTCTACTAGTATAAGTATTGTGTGGTTACAAGTTTATTGCATTTGAAAGGGTATACTTCCATTATCATCATTCAGTTGTTCATTTGGTCTCAAAATTCATCATTTGTAGGTCAATATTTTGTCGAGAAAATTTGTTATCAGCCCAGGCCGAGCTAGATATTATATACCTTTTTACTTCTTTCTGCTCCTTTTCACTTAGGATTTATTTTTACTGTTATGCTGACTGTTTTTTTTTTTTTAATAATGAAACAAATTTAAATAAATAAGCTGCAGGGTTCAAAGCGTAGCAAAAAAGTAGCAGCCTACAGTCCGGAATTTGTGGTATTATATTATTTGACAACTGTGAAAATTCACTTTTTTAATAGTTAATTGTGTGTCTGATGTAGGGTTGTACGGCATACCGGTACTAATATTGTACTAATGAATCTTATTCGGTACTACACTGCCTCTAAAATGCTTCACTACACACGTAGCTCACCGGTGTCACAATGTAAACAAACGCCATGGGTGGATCTACACCTAACATCCACTGTAATGATACCAAGTACTAGTCGATACTATGATTACAGCAATATTTTTTATGGTCACAAAATCTTTATTTCTTTTTTTTTCAAGTTCATATTATATTTATAAACTCAGGAAATATGTCCCTGGACACACGAGGACTTTGAATATGACCAATGTATGATCCTGTAACTACTTGGCATCGGATCGATACCCAAATTTGTGGTATCATCCAAAACTAATGTAAATTATCCAAACAACAGAAGAATAAGTGTTTATTACATTTTAACTGAAGTGTAGATAGAACATGTTGAAAGAGAAAGTAAGCAGATGTTAACAGTAAATGAACAAGTAGATCAATAATCCAGTTTGTCCCTCATAATATTGACAAAATAATAGGTACATAAATGACACGATATGTTACTGCATATGTCAGCAGACTAATTAGGAGCCTTTGTTTGTTTACTTACTACTAAAAGACAAGTTGTCTAGTATGTTCACTATTTTATTTAAGGACAAACTTGCAAAAAGAAACATATGTTTAATGTACCCTAAGATTTTTTGTTAAAATAAAGCCAATAATGCCATTTTTTCGTGGTCCCCTTTATTTAGAAAAGTATCGAAATACATTTTGGTAGCGAGACAACCCTCGTCTGATGTGTAACGCAGTACGTGTAGTACTTTTACTACCTACTTTTTCAGGGCGTGTTTTTTACTACATCTTATACCTCTCGGTGTTAAAAGCTAAGAAGGAGAATCTGTATTCATTATAAAATATTAATAGTGTTTTGATTTTATTTATTTTTGTTGAATTTTGTATTTTTTGTTGCACTGTGTTAAACCGCACATTATTGACAGGAGTATTTTCAAAATGAGCAAATATTAAAACATGACAAATGTTTACCTTGTGTAGTTACATGCGGGCTGTGGCCACGCTGCACACCTTCCAGGTTCCCTGTGAGGACGACACTCACCAATCTGAGGCAAAAACAACACAATTAAAGACACAAAGGTCAAGTGGCGCACACAAGTGTGTATTTATTGACCTGTGGATGTTCAGGAGGAGCAGAGCGACAGCGGCATGGTCCTTCCATCAGAGGAGCTCAAACGTCTGCCGTGGGACGACAACAACAACAAGCTCAGCAGGTTATAAAAAAAAGATGATTGTCAACATTTTCCTCACCTTCAGTGAAACACTTCCTGTGCAGATCATGTCTCCACGGCAACCAGACGGCCATCTTTCCACACGACTGGAGTTCCGATGATGGGAGCTCCCCGCCCCCCGACTACAACGCCGCTTTCCTCTACCCTTCACTCTAACGTCTTCCTCGCCATTGTCAGCAATAAGCAAATGTATTTACTCACTTTCTGTGATTTAATTGTCGTATTGGTACCACATATCACCATGTGTGAGGGGACAACTCTTTTCATTGAAACACAATATATGCTGGAAATAGTTAAGGCACTCTGTGTGTGCGTGTGTGTGTGTGTGTGTGTGTGTGTGTGTAGGGGAACTAAGGTCACATCATTTTGTTAAAAAGTACATATGAAAAGCACTTTTTTCCCGCAACGTAAGAAAAAGAGTACCGTATTTTTCGGAGTATTAGTCGCACCGGCCGAAAATGCATAATAAAGAAGGAAAAAAACATATAAGTCGCACTGGAGTATAAGTGGCCTTTTTTGGGGAAATTGATTTGATAAAAGCCAACACCAAGAATAGACATTTGAAAGGCAATTTAAAATAGATAAAGAATAGTGAACAACAGGCTGAATAAGTGTACGTTATATGAGGCATAAATAACCAACTGAGAACGTTCCTGGCATGTTAACGTAACATATTATGGTAAGAGTCATTCAAATAACTATAACATATAGAACATGCTATACGTTTACCAAACAATCTGTCACTCCTAATCGCTAAATCCCATGAAATTTTATACGTCTAGTCTCTTACGTGAATGAGCTAAATAATATTATTTGATATTTTACGGTAATGTGTTAATAATTTCACACAAGTCGCTCCTGAGTATAAGTCGCACCCCCGGGCAATGTATGAGAAAAACTGCGACTTATAGTCCGAAAAATACGGTTAGCATTTTTTCTATATATTTGCCAGGATTTAGAAGCGTCCTGATCCGATATCAGGAAGAAAAAAATCTGATATCAGACAGCATGTAAAATGTGCGATACACGTTGCTGCTATGTTGACTTGTGGAAACTTGACAGCGAAATGTCCTCCAATAATTGTAGTCAAGTCATTTACAAAAAGGTCAACAAGCTAGGCGATAGGTTGCTAGCAGCTACACAACAGCTAAGCACACAATATTGCAGTGTAAAACAGCACATTTGTCAACATAAACAAGTATCAAATAATTATAGTTGCTATGACTCTTAGAAAGTATTTAGTAACAAACGTGTCCACATCATTCAACTTACTGTGTCATAGGCTTAACTAAATGAATTACTGTGGCCACGAGTGGTCACCAAAAACAACAATACCACTCCACTTCAACTTAAAGACCGCATATAAGTCCATTCTAGATGGTTAACGAATAAGACTAATGCTTTTCAGAAGTACCATTCTCTGACAAATATCAGTTGACCAAACATTTTACAACTTTCCACACATCAAAATAAAAATATGTATGATTCTTGCTGATGATCTATCAAATCAATATCAGTATCATATTGGAAGTGAAAAAGTAACGGACACTATTAATATTTACATAAATAGAGTAATATAAGTATAATTTTCAGAGCATACAATATCAATCAATCAATCGTTTATTTATATAGCCCTAAATCACAAGTGTCTCAATAAGTATTACAATGTTTTTAAAAAACCCTAATAAACATTGTTTACAAATTGTAGGGTAAACTAAGTACTGTTTCCAAAAAACTATGTTGGGAAAAAAAGCTTTAGGATATAACATCTTAGGTGTTTACATTGGTCAAAAAGTGCACTTATTTCCTACAACATTAGCAAAATAGAACATTTTCATGGTTATTTTATTATTATGGCTGTCAGCAAAGAAAAATCCATCATTTAGCCGCACCGTCTTAAAAGCAGCAGGGTCCAAAGCATAGGAAAAAAAAGTAGTGGCTTGAATTTACGGTAATATATAGCAAAATAATTGAATTAAAGACTTCCACCTTTTTTATTTTTTTTTTATTTAGTAGTAATTTTGTTTAGCTATTGAAAGCATAATGTGTATGATTGACAGGGTGACCTACTGTAACGTATAGATGCTGTAATCTTTGATTATTATTGTTCAATGTGTTTGTTTTACATTCATGCACTAACTTGGATATCATTGATGAAAGTAAGAATGTATAAGTTTTGGTATTCTTTATTAAAATACTGCTGTACACACAAATATTGCAAAGTTTGAGACCATGTACACAAGAGGGGCAAAAAACCTACAAAGATGACGTGTGTGTGTGTGTGTTTGGGTTGATTACTGGAGTGTGTGTTGGCGTGTGGACGACGGTCACGTGACGCTGTGTGAGAGGAGTGGGGGGTTTTGTGTGTGCGTGTATGTGTGTGTGTTGGGGTTTTCTAAAGCACCACATTCACCTTTTTTGTCTGGCTAAAAAGAGAAATAAGTAGTAAAATGATCCAAGACGGTCGGTACTCACCCCCGCCGGCCTTCCAACCACAGAGCAGAAAGCAGCTCAGCCCAGACGCCGTTCTTGGGTTTCGCCTCGCACCTTTTTAGCTCGATGTGACGACGTGGTCCTTTTTTTTTTTTTTTTTTTAAAACGTAACATTTATGAAAGCTGGGAGAACCCCGGAAGCGGCGTTTGGGCTCAGACCCATTCCAAAATCCTCACTGAGCTTTAAAGGGGGTTGTCCATCTTGTGTTTTGGAAACTAAAACATCTCATTCCTGCTGGCATTGGTCCAGAGTAGACTTCACTTCCCATCATGCACAACTCCACCAGGATGAGGTGCCTCAGAAGGTAGGAAGGAGGGCGGGGGGATGTCGAACATTCCACAAAGAGGCAATAGAAAGTCCCAAGATGGAGGCTACAGGCAAGTGCTGCACAGCTAAACCCACACCGGCGTCCTCAGTGCCACCTCGGTGTCCGTCAAAGAAAAGTGGGAGGGGTCACGTGACAGCCCCGCCCACACAGCATCCGCTCCTCCGTCCGCCCGTGTCCCGCTTTCCAGCACCTCAGTGGTTAGTCCTTGTCGACGCGTCCTGTGATGTCCAAAAGAAAGCCCCTCCCATGATGCGGTCCGTAAAAAAGGATCTTGTGTGACTGTGCACCCTGTAGGCCTCTCACACGTGTTCATAAAAAAATAACCAAAAAATTAAAATCTTAGTGCATCCTCCTCTGAAAGAGAAACCACAGCGGTAGAAAGAAAGGATAAAAGCAGGAAAAATAGTTCAAAAAACCACAAAGGTTTGCTTCTCGCTTTGTTCCCCAAATCTAAAAAATGTCACAAATGGCGTCCTTTTGTTTTTGGGAAAACTAAAAAAAATACACTTTTAGAAAAAAAAGCCTTCCCGGTAGGTGGACAGTGTATGTGACTGAGGTTCACGAAGCCCCGCCCCGCTTTGCCTTCGCCATGCCGATGTCACCACGAGCCCCCGGATGTCCGCCGTAGTGCAATTGTGCGCTCCACACCCCGCAGGGGGTGCTACAGGGAGCCGGAGGCGGCCGCCTGCAGCTCCTGGAAGGTGCTGTCGAAGCAGCGCTTCAGGTCCGAGTAAGTCACCACCAGGACGCTTTTCTCGTCCCGCGACACCAGGCTCATCTTCTCGGGACCGCCCGAGTCCAGCTGGAAAACAGACAAACATGTTTTAAATATATGCACAAAATTAACTTGATCTAATTCATAGCGATGCAGTGTTTGCCACGCATTCAACAACAAAAAGTTTGTGATTTTAATACTTTCGGCAGCAAAATTTACAAGTAAATGTAAATAACAAATAAAAATGTAAATACAGGACTGTCTCAGAAAATTTGAATATAGTGATAAAGTCACATATTTTCTGTAATGCAATTAAAAAAACAAAAATGTCATACATTCTGGATTCATTACACATCAACTGAAATATTGCAAGCCTTTTATTATTTTAAAGTGATGACTCATTCTGTATTACACTATAGTAATAAAATAAGCAGCAACAGATAAAAATACAAATTGTCTTTAAATATATATGTATAAAATGTTATGCAAAATATGACGACATCATTGACAACGCCATGGCAAAAACAGCGACATTTTAGATACGAAATATTGAATAAATACAATACAACAAAATACAGTACAAATAAGTTTTAACAGTAGTTTTATAATGAAATATATTTTCCGTGGAGAGTGGACTTCTATGATATATCCTTCAAGCTGCTTTTCCATCAAACACACCATTAGCAGCTTCTCCATATTTTCATGGATAAATGTTTGGATATTATTTGAATGTCCTTGGCTGACGTTATCGACTCATTCGGCTTCAGTATGGTGCAGACTAGCAGTGCTACGCTACAATTGGTTCACCTAGCTACACGCTCCGTCATGTTTTTTGATATAATCCAATGAAGATTATTTGCTTCTTCTAAGCCCTGTCTAGCCTTGTATGAATGTATAAATAAAGTTTTGTCCATTACTAGCTAGAAGTCAGAAGCTTTGGCCCAATATTACGGGGTTCACTGTAAAATTTGCTAAGCTAACTAACGACGGGGAGGCTCGTAACTTAAATTTTTGCTCGCAACCTAAAGCATAATTAGCTGAGAGATCAGGATATTTCTACATTTTCTTTACAATACATCAGAAGCGAATGTGGCATATACAGAATAAATTGTTTTAAACAAAAAGCAACAGAATACAACAACAACAAAAAAGAAAAATAGAAGAAACTCACTACCTCAATCTCAAATGCTACTACACTGGACCAAATATTTATTTCAGGCCACCATTATCCATTATAATAATAAAATATTAATAATAATAACAATACAATTATAATGAATGGTAACAATTGTTTAATTATACTACATTTGAATAAAAATGATTGTATTATTACCGTATTTTTCGGACTATAAGTCGCAGTTTTTTTTCATAGTTTGGCCGGGGGTGCGACTTATACTCAGGATCGACTTATGTGTGAGATTATTAACACATTACCGTAAAATATCAAATAATATTATTTAGCTCATTCACGTAAGAGACTAGACGCACAAGATTTCATTGGATTTAGCGATTAGGAGTGACAGATTGTTTGGTAAACGTATAGCATGTTCTATATGTTATAGTTATTTGAATGACTCTTACCATAATATGTTACGTTAACATACCAGGCACGTTCTCAGTTGGTTATTTATGCCTCATATAACGTACACTTATTCAGCCTGTTGTTCACTATTCTTTATTTATTTTAAATTGCCTTTGAAATGTCTATTCTTGGTGTTGGGTTTTATCAAATAAATTTCCCCAAAAAATGCGACTTATACTCCAGTGCGACTTATATGTTTTTTTCCTTCTTTATTATGTATTTTCGGCCGGTGCGACTTATACTCCGGAGCGACTCATAGTCCAAAAAATACGGTAGTTAAGAATGATATATAAAAAAATCCTCATCACTGACTTTGTTGAGGCAGGAGACTATGTGGCTGAGGTCGATCCAGGGCGTCCCGGCTTCTGTCACCTGATGGAACAGGTGGTCCCGGAAAAGTTTCAGCAGGTAGCGGTCGCCAGTTTCCGACCACGTTGGGTCCTTCTGAAACCTTTGTTCACACGGAACACAATTCCGGTTCCTCAGCAACAATGCCACAAATGAAACTAGTGTGCAAAAAAAAAAATTAAAAAAAAAGATTTACTTACTCTGGCCTCTCATTGATGGTGCCCAGTTTGGCCAAGAGACGGAAGAGGCGGCCATTTTGCACTTCCTGAAAAACAAGCTTTATCTTAGTACACTGACTTGCACTTCACTCAATGAAGGACAACTTTTAACCCTTGGGGCGACCTAGGACCTAGGTGGGTCTTTTTTATTGCCTTTGAAGATGACATCATGCAACAGAATTATAATTTTTAGATGTCAGCAAGATGTAATATGGGCACAGGAGTTGTAAAGGAACTAATCTCATACTTTGCATTGTCCGACCTCTGCTAAGTTAATCAAACAATGTACTAATATGATCCACTTCAAGAAACTCTTCAAACTTAGTGTTTACAAAGTACAAAGAAGAAGAACCATGATAAACATTCTGAATTTATTTCATCCATCCATTCATTCATTCTCAAAATAATCTTACTCATCTCACCATACGAAATATAACACTAATTATTATTTATTTATTTTTATTGTGATTACTTATGGAGTATATTGTGAATAAATTGAGAACAGGAAGAGAACAAAAGTTTTAGCAACTGTTATGCAAAAGAAAAGGGGTAGGATTAAATAAGCTCTGCTTCTTCCTACTCCTTTTCAAACATGTTGAAAAGAGAAACTGGAAATTGTGATGTATCATGTTGTATGCTTGCATGTCCGAAATAAACTCAAACTCAACTCAAGTTTCTTTTAACACAAGCTATTGAGTAAGTATAGATTGGAGTTTCCCGTGGCCCTTTTGTCCCCCATTGACTCCCTTTATTTATGGCCATTTTCCCATGTACAGTAAACCGGTTATTTCAAAATGCTTTTTCCATGAAAACCAAATAAATCCAAGAATTTCCCTTTGAAAAAGTGCAAATCCTATTAAAAAGTGTAAATTGACCCCTTAACCACCACATAGAGCACCATATATTTATATTAGACGTATAGTTGATTTTAATCTGCCAACATGAAATAAAAAACATGTTGGTGACTTGGTAGTGATGTAAGAGTTGTGTAGATGCGGTTACAAAAATTGTGTGTGCATGCACAAAAATTGCATAGTTTGTATTTTTGCCATTAAAAAAAACAGGGTTTTCTTTGACAAAAACATAAAACAAAAACTGTTAAATCAACGAACAGATCCGTAGATATGGAGATGTAAGCGTCGAAAATTAAAAAAAATTAAAATATTATGTGTAAAACTTATGGGGCAATCTTTTGGACCAGTTCGCTCACAGCAAGTGCTGCCGGTTGAAAAAGTACTTCATGTTTCTGCTTTAAACCAGAAGTAAAATAGTCCATAGCGTTTCTGCTCGTAACAACGTTTGTAAGTTTTACATTATAATTACCCATAAAACAATTGGTACTCACTAAACCGTCCCATGTGTGATGTCTGTAGGAGTGTTTTCATGCATATTTGTACGTGCGGTCGTAATGTAATCAAGCTAGCGCCATGTGCATTAGCTATCATGCTTGCACATTTACGAGTGTCTGTGTTAGTATTATCAACTTGCAATGGCATTCTGTTTGT
Organism: Entelurus aequoreus; assembly: GCF_033978785.1. NCBI lineage: Eukaryota > Metazoa > Chordata > Actinopteri > Syngnathiformes > Syngnathidae > Entelurus > Entelurus aequoreus. The sequence continues at coordinate 17,051,018 of NC_084748.1, forward strand.
ATTGTTTTAGTTTCACAAATTCCTCAATTAACTCGCCGAAACGTCACCGTGGAGTTATTGAGTCTGTTTAGCTGATTGGAGAGGAAGGATCCACAGCTCGTGGGTCCATGACGATGACTTCTGTTTTGGTTGATCAGCCGTTTTACTGCCGTGTGACAAGCACCGTTTGGAAACATTTAAGGTAAGGAAATAAATATTTACAAAATATTTTATACAGGTATACATCTGCGGCTTATTGTCTAATATATGTACAAATATCCACTTCTTCTCAAATTTGGTAGGTGCGGCTTAAATACCTGTGAGCTCTGTAGCCCAGAATTTACAGTAGTTTTAAGACTTGGATGACTGAAACCCTTTAGAGTGCCCGAGACCTAAAACATTCACCACATTTTAGGGATGCTTAAGGGTTAATATGTACATCTACTTGCTAAATATAGCGACAAAGTGGACAATTTCTGCTACGTCTTATTCTTGTTTGCGTGTTTGTATCAATTTGGTATTGAAGTATCGATACCTTTGACAACCCCATAGGGGATGTAGTGGAAAAGGATAACACCCTTGTTCCCAGACTTAGCGCCACAAACCTTGGCCAGGTCCTCCTCAATGACATCATTCCTCATCTGCGACGCATCCAGTTGTGTGTAAAAGCGAGCCCCGATCATCGGCATGATGTCGTTGACGCTGCGCATGCGGGACTGCTCAGTCAGCAGATACCTGCCGGAAGTAAGTCCATGTCAATAAAAGACCTGCGGGGTTTTAACGTCTGCAACAACTTTTTCTTACAGTATGAGGTTCTTGAGGTCTGAAGAGTAGTTGATGGACACCAGCTCCATGGCCTTCTGCAAGTTGTCCCTCTGAATGCCGGCCAGCGAGTTGCACGCCAGCGCCAGCACCACCTTGCCCAGCGACACCAGGTCGGCTTGCTAAAGGGACAAAAATTATGATGAGAGGACGCTCATCCACTCGTGTAGACATGGGATCAGACTAATTCACGTTATGGACACGACCTGGTACTGTGGCATCAGGGCAAGGTGGTTGGTCTGACTGTTGTCAAACGTTAAGACGTCAAACACGCCGACACAGTTCACCCTTAACCTGTACACATAACACAAATGTGACTTTTTAAAGGTTATTTGTATCAATAAACAAGTGCTTGCTGGTTAAAAAAAAAAAGGAAGCTGAAAGGGAAAAGAACTTCCACTTTTAAAGTGTTACACTAACACACCTAATAGTTTGAGGTTCTGAAAGAGAACTAAGAATATATGTTGTACCTGCTTGTAAAAAGACTACGTACTTAGTTACATCCGAAACCATGATCTGCAACCTGCGACTTTTTCATGCCTCCGCTCCCTTTGGCTTTAAAGAGGAACTGCACTTTTTTATGAAATTTGGCCTATCGTAACACACTTTTTTTTTTTTTTTTATAACAATTTTAAAAGATAATAAAAAAACGTTTAAAAGATATGGTTAAAGGGAGTCACCGTTGTAGCCATCAAAGCCTCTGAAACAACTTCAAAACCCTCCAACATTGTATATACACACTGCAAGGCCATTCTAAAACCTTAATTCTTAAAAGCTCAATTTTGGTTTCATCGGACATCACATGGACAAAGATAAGACCTTCTGGAGGAAAGTTCTGTGGTCAGATGAAACTAAAAATTAAAAAAATAAAATATACATATGCGCACGCACACGCACATTTTTATGTATATAAAATGTAGTAACAGTATAATGACACCTTCATAATAATGTAATATGTACAATATTTACCCTATTTTGATCATTTTAATCATTTCTGGGACTAAAATATTCCGCGCACGCATGTCTGACTTCTAGCAACAAATGTGTGTTCCTACTTCCGGAATCAAACGAGAGTGTTTTCTAATCATGGCAGACTTGGTAACGTACAAAAAAGACAACTATTTTTAGAGAAATGAGGATTTACAACCTTATACTTTTAAAGCTAAATATACTGCTGCTCAAAAAAGTTCATTGTCTTCTTATTCATATACTTTTCACAATTTAAAAAATATGAATATACTGCTGCTTCTAGAAGTGAGCACGAAGGAAGAGTGAGACGTCGGCGCAGACGGAAGCCAGGAGAATAAGGTGTAAGCAATTTCGACATAAATGGCGTGCTTACCCAAAAACAACAGGACATATCCCCAACCAGCTGGACCAGACAAACAACTGTCCATCGAGTGAGTCACTTTAATATTGATTATGATACATGCAGCATGTCATGCATGGTATTACAACTACACTAAATAACTGTCTGGCTAGCTGTGTATAAACAAAACATGAAATAATACTTTACAGATATTGTAATAGGATTGTTCATGTTTTTCAGTCAGTACAGATTGGTGTCGTATCACAGTGATGTGCATTACAAACTCAAACGCATTTCTGTGGTTGTAGAAGCTAGCGTATCCCTTTCCATTAGTTTTTACGGCTAATACCGAAGCACGCGGATGTGTTCCTACGCTAGAAAGTGTTTGCTCTTACAGTAACAATATCGCTACAGCTTGATTATTATACAGGTTACGGAACATAAATTAAGTATAGTTAACGGTTTTTGAATGCATTTTTAAAGTGATTTAGAGGTAGAATTGATTGCTCACATTAGCTGCTAGCTACCTCGAACGAGCCAATTTGTATGTTAGAAAGCGAAAAAACAATTATTGTGAACAATAGGCAAAATTCCAAAAAAGTGCAGTTCCCCTTTAAACAAAATGTCAATAAATAATGGTATTTGTTTTAATGTTCAGTGATATTGTAATATTAAAATAAAATATATTTTAATATTTTGTCGATTGAAATGTACGTCATTTTTGCTGACAAGCAATTGTATTGTTTTAAGCGGTCAACCCCTGGTATGCTAGCAATGGACACATCAAAAAAGATAAGATTTCTGATGAAAATCTAACATTTAACGCTTCATGGACAGATTAATTTGCATTCACTGTTGGCAAGGTCGGTTCACGATTGTGCTTTATATATATATAGGGAGAAAATAGCAAACAACAAAAAAATCAAATGTTAAAAGACATTTCCAGAACGAACGAGCGCAGCATTCGCAGAAAAATGCCCTAATGGAAAAGAGCATTTTCGGAACAGCTGCGGAAAGCTGATCAGAGCAAAAATACTTGGTGAATCGTTTTCTGTCTAGTGTTCAATTTTATAAATGCTATAGTATGAGTGTAATGAAACTATAAGTGGTGGTGGCTACCATCATTTTACGGATCAAAGAGTTGGCGGTGGGTTTTATTTGGTGGGAAATGGGCTCAAATTTCTCTCGTGATGCTGAAGGTTGCCGACCAAAGTCCTAGACGCTACATACTGAGGAACTGTGTAAGTATACTACTTAGCAATACGTAGTAGTAAAGACACAATCATAGTTTAGTAGTGTGTGATTCCTATAAATTAGAGATATCATGGCCTAAAATCTAAATCACAATATATGTTGCAGCCTCCTGCAATAACAATATATAGCACAATATATTATTTGGCACATAAATGATAATAGAGCTAATTCAAAATGGGTTCCAAAGGCTCATCATTTGGCTGCTGAAATATGCAGTAACATATTGCATCATTTCCTGTTATTTTATCATAACTATTATTAATCTACTTGCTAATTTACTGGGAATATCTGGTTACTTTCTGTAGTAAAATGTTTCGTTCTACACTTCTGTTAAAAAGTAATAAACACTTATTCTTCTGTTGTTTTGATACTTTACATTAGTTTTGGGCAATACTACAAATTAGGGTATCGATACAATACCAAGTACTTACAGGGACAGCATTGGTCATACAAATGTTGATATTTAAAATATTCAAGATCATTGAATGGTTACATTTTTTATCGCAATTATAATCAGACAAAAACACAGAATGGTGGTATAACAACATCAATCACATATTCAAGTTACGTCCTAACTTACGTCCGGAAATGTCTGTTAGAAGATAACAGTAGTTAACAGGGAAGCAATGATGCTCGATATAAATCTACACGGAACAATGAGCCACCTTTATTTATTGTGATCCTGCGTGTCATCAAACGCGTGTGTTTGTCAATCAATCCATTTCTTTTATTGTCATAATAACACTTAAGTCATACATGTCAACGAGATTTTGTCTGGGCTTCGTCTAGCGGCATAGAAACTGCATTGAAGTGCAGGTTGACAATAGTTTACATTTTAGCATTGTCAAGATCGCGAATAGAGGAGTGTGGGGGTGGGAAGAGTCAGATGTCTGATGGGTGTTACGTTGATGTTGCAGCAATGCAATGTCCAGAGCACAATTATTGAGGTGGTGAAGTGTGAGGTAATAAGATGGTGTGTGTAAGAGTATGTGCGCGACCTTCCTGTTCCACCGTCGCAAAAGTCAAGACTCCTTCCAATGTAATTAATGTTCAATCCGCGTTGTGTCTCGTCCCCCTTACACAACTGAAAGTGTAGCCCAGAAGAATAAAATATAGAAAAATGGCTAACACTAGCATGGAAGTTAAAACAACATTGACAAGGAGCAGCAACTTTAATAACAGACTTTAGCTGCAATCCTGCCCTGAATGGGGACTAGCAGGCAGGCACAGAATGTATTTGTGACTGAACTACTGTATTGGCTCTTACTGGGAATATAAATACACCTATTCATTTAATCAGAAAAATACATGTTTATTTTTTAATCACTTTTTGTTTGTGTTTGCACAAAGATTCACCTCCTCTGATATAACATTGACTGAAAAACACTTTTTTCCAGTTATTTTTTAGTTTGTGGTTAAAAACATTTTGTTCCTGAAACAATCATTAACGTGTTTTATGTGTTGGTACACATTATTATACAGTACTTCAAATTCAAACTGCCCTTTAAATTAATTTCATTCAATATAAGCTACAGTATTTAAGTTTTAAAAACTCCACAATCTGGGTCACCGCTTGCCAAATCACTGGTGAAAAGCACTGATGTATAAAAGTAATCAAATAATACAAATATTTTACCATTTTATAGTGATGTTTAGAAAATGTTTACTTGAAATAAAAGTTTTATAGCATTCATTACACCACTGAGGTTTTTTTTACTGCAAAATGAAGTTTGTGATAACAAGCAAAAAAACTAAATCACTTTTGAGAGTTAAAAAAAATAAATTCTCTTTACCCCCACAAAACGTACTGCAAAAGAAGTGAAGCTGTGGCCCTAAAACCAGATACGGACTGTAGCATGTGTTACCTGTATAATTGCACCTCTCTAGTAAACACAATTATATATACAAACAAAATGACAGTTGTCAGCTGTTAGCATATAACACCTTAATTAAAAATGGCCATGTCTGTTACAGGATACTGCAGTAGTAAACAGTAGGGATGCAACAGTACTTGGTATAATCCTGCACGGGACAGTCTGCCTTTAACAAAAAAATACAAAATTGTGATATTGAGATTAGATGATATAAAAAATTTTATTGTCGTGATTTTCTTTGCCATATCCCCAAGCCCTAATCTGACAATAGAATTAAAAGCGCAAGTAACTACAACCTGTGTTGTTAGTAGTGCATACTTTGAAAGTAACTGTATAGTACCAGTACACAGTAGTTTAATAAGTGGCCCAAGTTGTACACACTTCCTAGTGTACACTTTATACAGTAGTGGGTACTACATTAAACACACTAATTGGTGTACACTTGATGGAATTCTCTATATCAGGGTGCCTGGTAGACTACGATCGACGTAATAGGCACCCCTGCTCTGTATAGTACACCCGCAGCCATTATTCACCTGGTGGTAAGTACTACTACTACTACTACTACTAATCACACTTTACAGTGTTGGTACACACCTGGTCTTGCCAGTGATGAGGATCTTGCTGGGGTCCATGACGCGACACGCCAGGCCTGCTGTGTGGATGCTGCGCAGGGCGGAGCTGAGCTGGACTATGTAGGCCCAGATCAGAGACTCTGGGAGCAGGCCGGCGTGTTGCCGCGGTGGCGGGGGATCATGTTGCCCTGCACGGACACACAATTTTTATCACCTCGTTATCACACTAACACAGCTGGATGGGTTACAATTAGACTTCCTCATCTTGTCAAGACATTTTCGGTCACTGTAATGTTAGCGGTTACAACCCTTACATGACAACAATTTCAAAAACATTACAAAGTAAAGTATTGTTGTGAATACCAGACACAGACCAAACCCGCATCTGCCTTAAGATCAGTTTCAGCCACAGTGCCCCGCCCCCAAAGTACACATCTCTCTTGCGAAAGTCAACCATTACAAAAAAAAAAAGAATCCCCGACTTTTTGCACCCTGCTGCCTTTCCAGTCGCCATGCCTTAATTGGATTTGAGCGCCAGCGGGCAAACCTAAGCAAGTGACCTAATTAGCGCGTATTAGTGAGGCACAAAAACAAAGTGCGTTAGGCAGGGGGAAAAAAAACGTCGCTACAGGGGTGTGCAGGGTCCGTGTGCAAGAAGAGCAACTCACCCCACTTCCTCTTGGTGAAATAGGAGTCAGCTGCTGGGTTGTTGAAGTGCCTGCTGAACATAGTCTCTGCACCCGCGTGGAAATCGTAGGAGAACACCAATGCTGGAGGCAAAAATGGAGGGGAAAGTAGTGAAAGACGTTATTTATATATGATAAATATATCACGTTTAGATATATTAATTTCATCGATATATTGAAGTGGTTTTTTTTGCAGACTTTAAAATTAAAAACTTTTCCTCCTCTTGTTTTGGCATACTTTATGCCCCTCAGGAGCTTTGTCACCTTACTTCCTCAGCAGCACACCTAGCAAAACATGGCTTACGCTAAAGAGTCATTTGTGTCAAAGAAAAGTGTTGTTGGTACTTTGGTTTTGCGGTAACAGGCGTGGAACAAATGACTGCACGCTGCAAAGTTTTTTTAAGAAAGGCAGCAGCACAACAAATTTATTCCTGCATCTGAAGCCAGAAAAGTAGTTCCTCTGTGTTAGCGCTTACAATAACAATGTGGCTATAGCTTGGTTAATATGCAGGTCAAAGCAAGTAAATTCAGCATTGTTGGCATTTAAAACATTTTTTTAGGAGCGCTTTATTCCCAATTACCTGCATTGTTAGCCGACTCATCTTAGCAGTTTTCACCATGTATGATAGTGCGGATTAAAACATTCTAAAAAAGTGTAGTTTTCCTCTAAGTCTAAAGCCAGTTTTATTAAGGACCAGGCTATTGGTTAAAAAAAACGTTTTAAAATTAAAACATTATTAGGAAGGCACAATAGATTGCAGAATTGTATTCAGAGAGTATTTCAGAAGGTGCTGGTGTTTTGGTTAGCAATGAAAGGGGCAGAGGATTCAAAGGGGTTTTACATGGGGGGAACGAACCAGGAACCCTCAAGTTGCTGGCACGGCCGCTCCACCCACCGAGCCTTGCTGTCGAAATTGAATTGATAATTGTTCTTGTGATTTTAATCATATTCTACTCTACCCTCTACTTCCTCAGGAGGCTAGGATCCTACAACGTCTGTACAAAGATGTTGAAGATGTTCTACGAGTCGGTGGTGGCGGGCGCCTTCTTGTACGCCGTGGCCTGCTGGGGCAGCGGGCTGAGAGTGAGGGATGCAAACAGACTGGACAAGTTGGTAGAGAAGGCCAGTAACGTGGCAGGAGTGGAGCTAGACTCTCTGGCGGTGGTGTCAGAGAGGAGAAGTCTAACAAAACTCCTAGGCATTATGGACAACACCTCCCACTCACTACACTCGGACCTTGCGGAGAGAATGAGCACGTTCAGTGGAAGGCTCAGACTCCCAAAATGCAACACGGAACGACACAGGAGGTCCTTCATACAGACAGTCATCAGACTGTATAATGAACATGTTCCTTGACTGCACTTAAATGTAGAATATATTTATATTATTCATATATTATATTATATATATTAATTATTATTATTATTGTCTATTGTGAGCGAACTGTGGTGCTGAATTTCCCCCGGGGATCAATAAAGTACTTTCTATTCTATTCAGTAATTATATCTAACCTACTTGCAGTTTATAACCTTGTCAAATGATATGAAACCATGTGATAATCAAAGATCACCATCAAGGCTTAGGTCAGGCTGATTACAAAAATAAGTACTAATATAATAAAATATATTGCAAAAGATGGGACTCATAAAAACTGATAAAAGGTAAATGTTTACATAAATTGTAAGCAGTGCTAAAATAAATACATTCTAACTTAAAATACTAATTTAAATAAACTATCAATAAAATTAAAGCGCAAATGAAAATATAGTTTCACCACTTTTTGCGCTCAAGAAACTTTTCGATGACTCTCGCTCCAGACTTCTTAAGTTTGTTTGATATTGTCATTACTGCCACAAGTAGTGGAAAAGTGTATTACAACTGAGTACAGCTGCGGCTCATACGAACCACAGCTGAGGAATATTTTTTGGCTGCCCTGTAGGGGGTGCTCGCAGATTAAAACACTGGACAAGGGTGTCTCAGGTGTTACTTCAGGTCATAATACTAACTTGTGTTACCAAGAATATACAAGGCAAGTGTAAAAGGACCGTGACTCACAGTGGTCTCCAAAGGCTTTCGTGGTAAAGACCTCCCTCAGCGTTACGGCGTTCGAATGCTGGATCTTCTTCCACATGTCCACCAACATCATGCACTTGGTGTTGACAAGGCGAAAACCTGCACACGTTGCCAAACAAGCTTAGGGACAGATCCTAACTGGCCCTTAGGATGGTGAATGTGCACATGTAGCAATGTTAGCATTTGTACCGTGTATCCTCCTCAGGCAGTACGGCAGGTCGTCCTTGCTGTTGACCGCCTTGTAGCAGGACGTGAAGTAGCTGAAGTTGCTGGTCTTCTGCAGGCAGTTGGGCGGGGGGACGGGCTCCAGAGGGAACAGGCTGTGGTAGCTGTCCACCTCGGAAGGTACATCTGCAAAAAGAGGTTTATAGTAGGGCTGGGCGTTAAAATAATTGCAATAAACATCGCAATACACGTACATCGAAAACAGTAAAATATGTGTTCGATAATTTTTTTCTTTTTCAGCAGAAAAACTAGAAGTTGCTAAGCAAGGTTGGTTGCATGAAAAAGGCACTCGGGTAACCGAGCAACGCAGGAAGTGATCAGTGGGAGTGAAACGCTAACAGCCAATCAGGTAACAGTATCCACCTTTAAGTTTGTTTATGCCATCTTGTTGTCTCACAGTTGATTCTTTGCATGGAGTGAGAAGAGAAAGTAAAGAAGAGTGCTGCAGAGAGCCAAGACGTTGTCAATAAAACAGAAAAAGCCACCTCAGCAGTATGGCAGTTTAGGGGATTGTTTTTTAAATAGACAAACTCTCTCTCCTCAACTCTTGTCCGTTCCCTATTCGTGTATATGGAAACAACAGGTAGGAACTTAAGTGCAGGACAGTATGAATAAATTAAATTGGAAAATGTAACAAATGTACTACTTTAAAATAGTTATTGTGCTCAATAACATTGCATAACAAATTCCTTACCATACTTAAATAAGAATAACAGACCAAATTAAATAGTACACTGCTGTAACACCCTGGCACTAATCCTGCAGAGAATAGTATCAGGTTTCTCTGGGTTTACATTTTCATACTTTGCACTAATTTGTTACATTTTATAAAGCACTAATGTCTCATTTTTGCACCTTCATTTTAAGAGTTTGTTAAGTGTTCAACGTGATATTAGAATTTGGTTTACAATGAGTGTTTTCTATGGTTGTGTTGACATTTTATTTTCTTTCTGCCTTGATAGCTGAGGGGATTACAATCAGAGATGGTTACATTTCAAATGTTTAGATTTAATGTATTTTTTCTCCTGCTCCTTATATTTCACAGGTCGTAAAAAATATAATTATTGATAGACTTAATTTATAGCAAATGTACTATAAATTATATATTTACCTGAATTCTCTGAGTGGTCGATCTGGGCCATGGTTATCAGATGCCTGTTAATCAACTCCTGCAGCAAGACGGCACAAGTTAGCATGGAATTTTTGTGAACAAACGCCAGGGGGAGTACCTGTCGGAGTTCGTCGGTCATGAAGAAGGACGGGGCATTGGCTTTGGGCTGCATGTAAGCCACATGGGGCGCAGTGGGGGGATAGATATGGTAGGTAGGAAACACCTGTGGTGAAAGCAGAAACACTGAGCTTCCCGTTTATTGAGAAGTGAAAACTGGGCAGAGTGGATGAAACTGAACCCTTGACAAAAACAAACGCACCATCCCAGACATCGGCGCCGGGGTGTTGTCCGTGTAGAAGTAGGTGGTCCCCCCCACCGTCTCCTTCTGGATCATGTGAGCGTTCGGGTCAGACGCCGTGGTGGGCACCATGTAGTTGACCGGGTTCGGGGTGTGGCTGCGCCGACGCGGGGCGGGCGAGGTGTGGGGGGTTATTTTCGGGGAGTGAAGGGGGGACGATCCCGCTGATAGTGACATGCCTGAAATAAGACACACGCCGTCAGGTTGCGGAATGCCTCGAGACTGTGACTGAGCGCTACAAATAAAAAGGTGTAAACACCTGGAGCTAAGGCGGCCGCTGTGGAGCTGCTGAGGCCTGGGTGAGCGAAGAGAGGCGACGGGAAAGCCTGGACAGAAGACTGGGCCATGGTGGCCATTCGTGGAGCTCCCTTAGGGATGAACTCACTTGCTGTCGGATTGGGAGCCTACACAGAATCCAGCTCATGTGTTAAAAACACGCTCCAACACAAAAAGATAATGATGTTTAACGACGTACACTTACCTTTCTCCTTTGGGAAATGCTGAGAGCACCGAAATCGCTGAACAGTGACGATGTCGGGGAGTTCACTGAATCTGTGAGGAGACCACATGGGTGAGGGCGTGGGCGAGCAATTTTAATGATATACCAGCTTTACCATGAGCGCTGTGGCTGAAATTCTTGGCACCGTCGTTGAGGAGGCTGGGAGAGCTGCTGCTGGTAGTTATTCGCTACAGAGAAGAGTGTGGGAAACACGTTTATAGCGAGGAAGCGCTCATGTTTGCGTCTAAACGCCAAACCTCTCTGTTATGGTGGCAGCAACCTAAGGATGAGGGGGGGAGTGGTCGATCAACAATCTCTTTATTGAAGCTAACCCACGCCAAAATAACATGAGCATTACTCATCCCCACACAGTCAGGGTTCAGCCTGTTACATTCATGGCCTCACAGACAGTCAGAAATCACAGAACTCCCAACACTACCAAGATGGGAAAGAAAAGTTTGCTAGATAATATGTCATAGATATTGGGGCTGGGTGATAAAACAACATTAGTATATATCGGGATATAGCTTATGTCAGTTGCTGTATAAACATTAGACATGAGGAGCTGACCTGAAATGACTGGAATAAATTAAAATATGAGATAATTATTTTTTTTATAGTTTTACTGCAGTA